>NC_058519.1:403683243-403985223 GCF_904849725.1 Hordeum vulgare subsp. vulgare | reverse complement strand
TAGTAGATGCAGAAAGTATCGGTCTACTTGTTTTGGACGTGATGCCTATAGATATAATCATTTCATAGGTATCGTCACGACTTCGCGCGATTCTATCAATTGATCGACAGTAATTTGTTCACCCACCGTCTACTTGCTTTCATGAGAGAAGCCACTAGTAAACACTACGGCCCTCGGGTCTATTCACATCCATCATTTACACCTCCGCTTTTACTTTGCTTTGTTACTTTGTTGCTTTCAGTTCTAACTTGGCAAACAATCTATAAGGGATTGACAACCCCTTCATAGCGTTGGGAGTAAGCTTTTGTGTTTGTGTAGGATCTTGAGATACTCCTCCACCGGATTGATACCTTGGTTCTCAAACTGAGGGAAATACTTACCGTCGCTGTGCTACATCACCCTTTCCGCTTCAAGGGAACACCAACACAAGGCTCCAAAGCCACGGGGGAAATCCTTTGCATACTTGCCTAGGAAGTCCCTTAAGGCGTAGCCGCAGCTGAAGGATTCCTGGTGCCGTCGACACACTTTTTTCTGGCGCCATTGAAGGACTTTTGTGCATTAGCATAGGGCCCGGTCCTGAGGGGGGGCAGGAGGGGCGGCCGCCCCGGGCCCCTGAAGCCCAAGGGCCCCCCGAAGGACACATGTAGCAAAGCACAGGCCTGGTAATCTGGATTCGCCAAAAAAATGTTCCCTAGGTTAGCGATTTGTTGCAGTAGCTGGCTCGCTGCTGTTCGCTGTACATTCGTCAACAGCCGCCGCGAGCGCTTGAATCTTTCTTCTTCCGTTCTGTATCTAGGTCCTCCAATTCTTCTGGATACGCCATAATATATGTTCCGTATTTACTAGTCTTCTAATTCTTCCCTCATGCGCCCTATGGCCAGCCAAAAGTGCAAACACTCCTCTTTCTTATCAAATCTAGCAGCCCAAAGATTCACATCGGTGGTTCTGTTGGGTGGATCCGGAACAAAATCAAACAAGGTTTGCAAAAAATCACCTCTTTATTTTTAATTCTCCCCTACCTTGCATGCTCGTGACTAATTTGTGTTTGAAAAGATAATAGATTTTTACCGTGGTTGAGTTAAAAACCAAAAAACACACCTTAGATTCATATATTATTTTTAATTAATTGGAGAACCAAGTTGTGTGCATATTGATAATTTTGAGTTTTGTTATACGCCTACGCATAAACATGGATGATTTATTGATTGGTTATTCAAGATACAACTTAGTCATGATACAATGAAAGAAAAAGAAACGACGCTGAAGGTCTTTCAACGTCCAAATCTGGAGTGCTAAATCTTAATTTGTTTAGATTACTCAATCTCATTGTTTGTTTGACATGGTATTTAATGAACAAATTTACATATATGCTATACTAGTGTTGGAATGGTTAACTTTGCCTACTATGGTGTACCTCGGTGATCCATCTCTTGTGTGTCCTGGACAGAGGCGCCCCATTGCCGCCCCCAAAGTGGCCACATCGACATGGCAAGTCATCAAGAGGAGGTCGCAATGCGTCCAATGTCAGCAATGTGCCCAATGATAAGCGTGGCGGTGTGGTTTCAGAGAAGGTATGTGTCTTAATTGTCCTATCTAAGTTTCATTTATACATATATCGGTTATTTTTTTGATGTTTATAATAAGGGGCCCCAGATTTAATTTTTGCCCCGGGCCCTCGATATCTCAGGACCGGCCCTGAGCATAGCTGAAATCATGGTCACAGAGCTCATGCACCGCAACTGAAGCTCATTCCGGAACTGAGGGGTGGTCCGGTTGGGAACAATGGGGACCACATAAGGATTTTGAAAATGAACCCGCTCCGATCAGATTGCTTCCAGGAGTGCACTGGCTTGGCAGATTTTTTTCTTGGCGGCCAATGAATTTGCACACCGAGTGGGATTTGTAGGGATCACAACTTCCCCTTGATCCGTGTCATCAACGAGCCTACACCTATGAGCACATTTCTTGGAGTTCTTACGAGGAGCAAAACGAGAGGCAGAGCCACCAACAAACACACACAAGAGAAGCACACAAAAGAAACCCAAAAACGGTGAGAGGATTGTATACAACATTAGGAATAAATTAGGTATGCAGAGGAGAACTAAGAATTTGTGGCGTAAAAATCAGGTAGGACGGTTGAACCGGTCATCCGAGCGGTTGTACCGCTGCTCTGGGGAGGCCGGTGCATCCGGATCTGAGACATACACCATCGGTTCGAGTTGCTACTTAACTTCTAATATGAAGCACATATAGGACCTCCTCGTACCAATAGTTTTGACCAAAACAAGGATACTAGCAATGCCCTACCAAAAGAGGATTCAAAGGAGAGAATCCAAGAACAAGAGAAGAAGAGGGCATTACCAACATCCATGGGAGGAGGTCACGTGTAATGACTTAGATGTGGCCCTTTACTTATTTGGGGGCGAGGCCTCAAAAGGGGAAATGGGCGCATCTATGCGTTTCACAAACGGGATAATCATCACAATACATAAGTAAAGATTAACAAGTAGGGCATACACTTGCCATATGTTAAGAATATATCATATAGCTTACAGACACACATTATTCAGAGTAGCACCAGGTCCAGCTACGGACTTTAAACAGAAAAACAGATGATCTAACACATCCCGTATGCTAGCCCACGATCACGACCACGGCCTCAGTCTTCTGGATAGTTCACATACAGACGGCCAGAGTCCTCATCGAACTCCCACTTCAACTGGTTGTCGTCAGGATCTCCTGCGTCGGGCGTACCTGTACCTGTTAGGGTTTGTAGTAATCTGTGAGCCACGGGGACTCAGCAATCTAATGACCTTGGTACTGAATCTAGTCAAGTTATTAGGTGAGGAAGGTTTAGTGTAGGGGTTTGCAGCAACCTAAGCATAAATGGTGGCTAACTTATGATGATTAGAGTAATTATATGGTGGTCTACGCGAGCGATCGAAGCCTAGATGATCACTAAGTGATCCTGAACACCTACTTACGTCAAACATAACCCAACCATGTTCCCGATCGAAGAGTGGTGTTCGAAGGAGACAGTCACGGTTACGCACACAATTGGCAGTTTTATTAGAGTTACTTTAAGTTGTCTAGAACCGGATGTTAACAAAATATCCACATTTACCACATAACCGCGGGCACGGCTTTCCGAAAGATTAAACCCTGCAGGGGTGCTCCAACTAGTCCATCACAAACTGCCACGGGCCACAAACTCATCCTCTATCACGAAACTCGTGATCTCGTCGGATTCCTTAGAGGAAAACCTCAACTTTGGGGAGACCCAAAGTTTCACCGGAATCCCTATACGCAAGATATATCGCTAAGGTAAGACAAATCTAGCACGACCTCCCGTCATGTCGACGACCCCAATAAGAGACACGTATCTCAGTCTCAAGACATGACGGATGAGCTAGACGTCGGGCTGGCTAAACCCTGGGTGACCAGGGGGCGCCGAACATCGCTCAGGTGGGACCAACACTCATGAGGAGCACTGGCTTGGGTTGTTGATTAAATCCTCGGGGTAGCTATTCCCTATGCAAATTATTATTAGGTTATTAGCATATTAAAACCAATGTTGGGTCCTGCTGGACAAGCCTTAACACTACAAGATTTATCACGGGGTCCCCATAACAACCCCGAACGTGTTAGGAGCGATCAGTTATGGAATCAAACACTGGTAGCCGAAACTAAGGCGGCAACAATGGAACAAATCACCTGGCAAAAGGCTAGGCCTTCCGTCATTTACCAAGTATATAGGTGCATTAATTAAATAGCAGCTTAAACATAAAGATATCAATAGACTCATGTTATCACATGAGACAGCTGGCACCTGCAACTAGCAAAGCTACTCATTAGGGGTTGAGCAAGCCTACTTAGCCAAACAACATTTGCTAGGAGAGGGAAGTGTTTGGGGTTCATGGCAAGACATGTGACATTATATTAAGTGGTAGGTAGCGAGCATGTATCGAAAGAAACGTGATTCTAAGCATAACAAAGCTAGATACGGTATCAAGGTCACGATCATCTTGCCTGTGATGTCTTCAGCTTGGAACTGCTCTTGATCTTCCTGCACGTACTCTCCGGAATCCACGTACTCGCTCTCCGATCCCGATGCTACCCAAGATAAGATAACAACCAATGAACACCAACACAACATGATGCAACAAGCAATATGATGCATGTGTGAAGAAGGAAGCATGCATCACTATTCTAATCACTTTCAAATGTATTGAGTTAATTGAATTCTGGACAGAACCTCATATTAAGTTATCTTGACTTGCATGAATATGGCATGAACATGTGCATCATGAGAAAATGATGCCAAAACATATAAAGAACATAGAGAACGGAGCTACGGATCAACCAGAAACTACAAAACAAGATATGGAGACCTACGGTTCAAATCAGCCATAGACACACTCCAATGGCACTCCCCTGGTGTTACCAGGTTGCCATATGATCAAGCAACAAAGTATAAGTGGGGTGGTGCATGGGAGCACACCACACCATCAACAATGCCCACACAAGCTTCAAATCAACAAAAACATGCAATCTGTTTTCAACAACATCATAGCAGTTTGTCTACAATATTTAAAGTAGCTACATCCATCTAAATGAAGCCAGAAAGATATGAGGCAAAAGCCATCCAAAAGCTCTACAACCCTGAACAAGAAGTTAATACAAAGGAACCACCCATGAGCAGATCTACAGGCACTAACTTGGACAAAATATCACAGATTCTGGGACTTGGTGAAAATCACAGATTTTCAACAGTTGCTCATGCTTTGAAGCATTTTGGCAGCCTCCAAAATGATATCTACAGGAAGTGAAAAAACATGAAATTGAACAGGGAGCTAGACAAACACAAAAGCTCACAAACTTTAGTTTGTTGCATGGGCTGATTCCCAACACAGGAGCTAATTCAACCAAGACAACAGGGGAAGAAAATAACATCAGATTCTCAGACTTAGTGAAAATCACAAGGTTTCACAAATTTGTCAGTTTCAGCCAAGTGTCAACTTTGACAGGGCACAAAAGGTGCATACAAATTCCTAAGAACAAAACAAAGAACCCATGCTGTAGAGAGGTTCACCCACTACCACTACATCAAGGATTGATCCTCAAAGGGTCAAGGCACCACCTAATACAAGGCACTAAACATGGCATCATGACAGAAAATAACAGTTTTATGAAGTTTCTCTAAAGTGAAATCTGTTCGTACCAATGGATTCCTGGGATGATTCTACCCCAAAATCATATGTAATACATGGGTACTTGTATGTAACATCAAGGCACAAAGCTAGCTCGAAAACTACCACCTAGAATCCAATATGCTATATATGAATAACATCACATGTAAACTAACTCATATTGCATCTCTACACCTACACATACACACACAAGCACCATACACAACTACCTTACTTTCATAGTGGCAAACATGAGGGGTTAGGCCCTCATGCACAATTGCATATGCACCCATGCACACACATACACCTACATGAGCACACACACACACACATACATGTGCTCACACACACTCAAGTGCACATACACACACAAACACTACAAGAATAGGTGCAACAAGAGAGGCTAGGCCCTCTTGCACATGTGCATGTGCAACCTCATGCACACACACACACACTCACATGTACATACACACACTCATGTGCACATACACACTCTCGTACACATACACACACTCACATACACATGCACTAATATGCTCACACATGCACTCTAGGCCTTAAAAGAATTAATACCTCCCCTGGTTTTGCTAAAAAAGAGAAAACAACATTACTTGCAGCAAAATAAAAGAAAAAAATAAACAAGGGAAAACAAAAATGGGGAGGCCCTGGGTTCGAATCCACAACCTCCTGCACCACTACACAACCATGCACCACTGGGCTATCACTTCGGCTCTCGACAGAGAAGAGGGAGGAAGCAGGTTAACTCTCCCTGACAAGCACCTGCCACTAGCGAAAACAGAAAATAAAAAAGGGGGCCTACGGGGGATCGTACCCGCGACCTGTCGATCTACGCGTGGGGTACAAACCAGCTGATCTCATGCGATGCTACTATCCCACAGGGGGAACTCACACCAGGTAAGAAGTAAAAGGGCGGGGCCTTGCTCTGCTTTTGCAGAGAGGCACCGGCGACGAGGCTCACCGGTACGCAGGCACGCCGGCAGCATGGCTACGCGGGGATCTAGCCCTAATGACCCACAAGTGTGGGGAATCTATCGTAGTCCTTTCGTTAAGTAAGAGTGTCGAACCAAACGAGGAGCAAAAGGATCTGACAAGTGGTTTTCAGCAAGGTATTCTGTGCAAGCACTGAAATTATCGGTAACAGATAGTTGTGTGATAAGATGATTCGCAGCAAGTAGCAAGTAACAATAGTAACAACGGTGAAGCAAAGTGGCCCAATCCCTTTTGTAGCAAGGGACAAGCCTGGACAAACTCTTATAGGAGGTAAAGCGCTCCCGAGGACACATGGGAATTTCTGTCAAGCTAGTTTTCATCAAGTTCATATGATTCGCGTTCGCTACTTTGATAGTTTGATATGTGGGTGGACCAGTGCTTGGGTGCTGCCCTTACTTGGACAAACATCCCACTTATGATTAACCCCTCTCGCAAGCATCCGCAACTATGAAAGAAGAATTAAGACAAGTCTAACCATAACATTAAACTAGTGGATCCAAATCAGCCCCTTACGAAGCAACACATAAACTAGGGTTTAAGCTTCTGTCACTCTAGCAACCCATCATCTACTTATTACTTTCTAATGCCCTCCTCTAGGCCCAAATGATGGTGAAGTGTTATGTAGTCGACGTTCACATAACACCACTAGAGGAAAAACAATATACAACACATCAAAATATCGAAGGGAATACCAAATTCACATGACTACTTATAGCAAGACTTATCCCATGTCCTCAGGAACAAAAGTGACTACTCACAAAGCATAATTATATTCATGACCAGAGAGGTAATGAATAGCATCAAAGATCTGAACATATAATCTTCCACTGAGTAATCCAACTAGCATCAACTACAAAGAGTAATTAACACTACTAGCAACCTTACAAGTACCAATCGGAGTCGCGAGACGGAGATTGGTTACAAGAGATGAACTAGGGTTTGAAGATGAGATAGTGCTGATGACGATGTTGATGGAGATGAGTCCCCTCCGATGAGAGGAGTGTTCGTGATGACAATGGCGATGATTTCCCCTTCCGGGAGGGAAATTTCCCTGGCAGGACAGCGCTGTCGGAGCTCTAGATTGGTTCTCCTCAAGTTCCGCCTCGTGGCGTCGGCGGCTCCTCTCGAAAGCTTCCTTATGATTTTTTCAGGAACGAAACCCTCCATATAGAAAAAGATGAGCACCAGAAGGGCAACAGGGGACCCACAAGCCACCCAGGCTAGGCCAGGGGGGTAGGTCGGGCCTGGCAGGCTTGTGGCCTCCTGGTGGCGCCTCTCTGGTACTTCTTCCGCCCAGTATTTTTCACAAAATCCAAAATAATTCCCTGTTGATTTTCACGGCTTTTGGAGTTGCGCAGAATAGGTATCTCAAACTTGCTCCCTTTTCAGACCAGAATTCCAGCTTCCGGCATTCTTCCTCTTCAAGTAAACCTTATGAAATAAGAGAGAAAAGGCATAAGTATTGTACCGTCAAGTGTAATAACAGCCCATTGCTACTGCGACAATAGACCTTCCTTGGTAATGGCGCCAGGAATCATGCTGCTACGGGCTACGCCTATAGGGACTTCCTTGGCAAATATGCAAAGGATTTCCCCGCGGCCTTGGAGCCTTGCGTTGGTGTTCCCTTGAAGAGGAAAGGGTGATGTAGCACAGCGGCGGTAAGTATTTCCCTCAGTTTGAGAACCAAGGTATCGATTCAGTGGGAGGATCACGTCAAGTCACAAGTACCTGCACAAACACAAAGAGCTTGCACCCAACGCTATGAAGGGGTTGTCAATCCCTTATAGATTGTTTGCAAAGTGAGAACTGAAAGCAAAGAGTAAACAAAGCAAAGTAAAAGTGAAAGTGGATACGATAGTTGTGAATAGACCCGGGGGCCGTAGTGTTCACTAGTGGCTTCTCTCATGAAAGCAAGTAGACGGTGGGTGAACGAATTACTGTCGAGCAATTGATAGAACTGCACGAAGTCGTGACGTTATCTATGACAATGATTATATCTATAGGCATCACGTCCAAAACAAGTAGACCGATACTTTCTGCATCTACTACTATTACTCCACACGTCGACCGCTATCCAGCATGCAGCTAGTGTATTATGTCCGAAAGAACAAAGTAACGCCTTAAGCAAGATGACATGATGTAGATGAACAATCTCAATTCTATGATGAAAGCCCATCTTGTTACCCTTGATGGCAACAACACGATGTGTGCCTTGCTGCCCCTTCTGTCACTGGGAAAGGTAACCACACGGTATGAACCCAAAACCAAGCACTTCTCCCATTGCAAGAATGATAGATCTAGTTGGCCAAACAAAACCCAAGACTCGAAGAGACTTAGAAGGATATCAAATCATGCATATAAGAAATCAGCAAAGACTCAAATATAATTCATAGATAATCTGATCACAAATCCACAGTTCATCGGATCTCGACAAACACACCGCCAAAGAGGATTATATCAGATAGATCTCCATGAAGATCATGGAGAACTTTGTATTGAAGATCCAAGAGAGAGAAGAAGCCATCTAGCTACTAACTACGGACCCGTAGGTCTGAAGTGGACTACTCACAAGTCATTGGAGAGGCGATGATGTTGATGTAGAAGCCCTCCAACTCCAAAGTCCCCTCCGGCAGGGCACCGGGAAGGGTCTCCAGATGAGATCTCGCGTAAACGGAAACTTGCTGCGGCGGAAAAGTATTTTTGTGGATGCCGTGATTTTTTCTGCGATTTTAGGGAATTTATAGGCCAAAGAGCTAGGGCAGGGGAGTGCGAGGGAGGCCACAAGCCTGGTTGCCGCGGGCCCCCTGGCCGCGGCAACAAGGCTTGTGGGCTCCCTGTGGGGCCCCTACCTTGGCCCTCAAGTCCCGTGACCTTCTGATCTAGAAAAAATTATTTTGGGGATTTTATTCCGTTTGGACTCCGTTCCAAAATCAGATCTGAAAAGAGTCAAAAACACAGAAAAACAGGAACTGGCACTTGGCACTGAATTAATAAGTTAGTCCCAAAAAAGATATAAAAGGTATATAAAACATCCAAAGTTGACAAGATAACAGCGTGAAACCATCAAAAATTATAGATACGCTTGAGACGTATCAAGCATCCCCAAGCTTAACTCCTGCTCGTCCTCGAGTAGGAAAGTGATAAAGAATGAATTTTTGATGCTTTCATGCTACCTAGCATAGATGTCCGTTGTAACTCCTCTTATGTGACGTGAATGTTCAGATCCATTAGATTCAAAACAATAGTTTGCTATTGATGTGGAGACAATAATACTTCAAGCAAACTAGCAAGGTAATCATGAACTTTCAAAATAACTAGGCCAAAAGAAAGTTATCCCTACAAAATCATATAGTCTGGCTATGCTCTATCATCCTTGCACAACGAATTTAAATCATGCACAACCTCGGTATTGGCCAAGTAATTGTTTTCACACCTTTACTTTCTCAAACCTTTTCAACTCTCACGCAATACATCAGCTTGAGCCATGGTTTTAGCACTACAAGTGGAATGGAGTGTGGTGGAGGTTGCAAGGCAAACAAGGAGAAGATGATCACATTGACTAGGCATATCAATGAGCTATGGAGATGCTCATCAATAGATATAAACGTGAATGAGTAGGGATTGCCATACAAATGGTGGACTAGAGCTAAGAGTATGTGAAAGCTCTTAAAGAAAACTAGTGGGTGTGCATCCAACTTGCTTGCTCACAAAGACCTAAGGCAAATTTGGGGAAGCCTATCATTGGAATATACAAGCCAAGTTATATAATGAAAATTTCCCACTAGCTATATGGTGGTGACAAAACGAGAGAGACTCAATCATGAAGATCATGGTGCTTAATATGCACAAGTGTGGAAAGGTAGTAGCATTGTCCCTTCTCTCATTTTCTCTCATTTTTTTGCTGGGCTCTTTGGCCTCTTTTTTAATAAAAAATTTGGTGGGCATCTTTGGCCTCTTTTATTTCCTCACATGGGACAATGCTCCATCAATGATGATCATCACACTTACAACTCAAAACTTAGAGCAATGATGACTCTATATGGAATGCCTTCGGTAGTGTACCGTGACAATGATCTAGCATGGCATAGACATCAACGGAAACACCATGCTAGATATCTTATGATCATGCAACGACAATGTAGAAGCTGTGGCACATGTCATGGTGGTAGTTGCATGGCAATATATCTCGGAATAGCTTTGAAAAAGCCATAGTAGGTAGGTATGGTGGCTGTTTTGAGGGAGGCTAATGGTGGTTTTTTGCACCGGCGAAAGTGGCACGGCACTAAAGAAGATAGTGATGGTGGAAGGTGAAAGTGCATCTAAACCATGGACTCAACATTAGTCATGAAGAACTCATATACTTGTTGCAAAAGCTTTAGTAGTAATCGAAACAAAGCATTCAACGCATACTCCTAGGGGAAAGGTTGGTAGGTATAAACCATCGCGCGATCCCGACCGCCACACAAAGGATGACAATCAATAGACTAATCATGCTCAGACTTCATCACATAGCGGTTCACCATACGTGCATGCTACGGGAATCACTAACTTCAACACAAGTATTTCTAGATCCACAACACCTTACTAATATAACTTCAATATTACCACAACCACAACATAAAACTAATTGAGATGAATCAAACTTCTCTAACTATTCAATGCACATGAAGGTGGAAGTTTTCATATCTCTTTGGATAACTACCCCTTTTGAGACTACGATCATAGTATAGATCAACTAACAAGCCACGCGCTTCCGTTCTCTAAAATATATAAGTGAAGCACACAGAGAAAAATCAACTAGCTCAAAAGATATAAGTGAAGCACATGTGAGCTGAATTGTTTAACCAAAGGATATAAGTGAAGCTCGACAAAATCACGGTGAGTGCATGTATCTCTCTAGGTGTGCAGAAAGGAAGATTGTGACACAACAAAAATAAAAGACTCCTACGATACAAGACGCTCCAAGCAAAACACATAACATGTGGTGAATAAAAATATAGCCCAAGTAACGTTACCGATGGATTGAAGACGAAAGAGGGTATGCCTTCCCGGGGCATCCCCAAGCTTAGGCTTTTACGACATCCTTGAATCAACTTGGGGTGCCTTGGGCATCCCCAAGCTTGAGCTCTTGCCACTCTTTATCTTTTTGTCCATAAGAACTTCACCCAAAACTTGAAAACTTCACAACACGAAACGTAGAAAGAAACTCGTGATAACATTAGTATAAGAAAGCAAACTACCACTTCCTTAGGTACTGTAGCAAACTTAAATTATACTTATGTTGATGTTGAGTTACTGTATTTTCAATCTTCCATGGCTAGTACTGTCACACCCTGTTTTTCATCACAAGTATTTTACGTTGCAAAAATCAGAGCTTGTTAAAACTTTTTCAAATATTGTGAGTGCAATGTCAGCCCTTGTATGAGTGAATGCTTGCTTGATTGATGACTCAAACCCATGAAAAACTTATTATTTTGCTCTCTTCAAAAACCCTTTTTCCTTTATATCAAGATCACCTTCATCATGTTGGGATACACTACTAGCTCATGAAGCCAAGTGGCACTTCCAACCAAAGTTGGTGATCTGATCCAAATATTATTTTCATTCATTAAAAACATTAATTGGTGATTTAAAATATTATTTTCCTATTTTATATTTATGTCTGTTTCTAAGGCCAGGAATGATATTTCCACAAGGAAAATTGCTTTCCTGCCTTAGAAAATTCTGAGTAAATTCATGGAAGCTCAGAAGGACATATTTCCATATATAAGATTTTCAACCCTATTTTATATTAATATTATTTGAGTAAAACCCTGAAAACCATTTCTGTCTGTTTTAGCTTTTTGAGATGTTTCCAAAGGAAATGATCTCAATAAATTCCCATAAAAGTACAGGAGCCCTCCCAAGCCATATTAGGTGCTCACAAAAAATCTCACCTTGATCCAAGGTGGGGAATTGCACCTAATGAGCCCAAAACCCTCTCTGTCCAGAGAAGAGTTGGAACAACTCTACATTGCAAAGTTTCTCCAATGGAGCTGAAACTTTGCAGAGGTGTTTGACACCCCAAATGAGGACTCCACACCAAAGATGGGATTTGTGAGACTCTGATTGGCCACACTTCCTTTGTAAAGGACAGTACTGGTCATTTTGAGGCATTTTCAAGTTTACAAAGCTAAACTTGTTCAATGGAGCTCAAATTTGGTGAAACCCCATGTTTTTACCCCAAGAACAAACCTGTTAAGTTTCAGTTCCAGTGGTGGAGTGGAAGCACCCCAAATCACTGTCGAACACCTGTTGACAGGAAGGTAAAAACCCTCCTAGCCACTGTTTTACCCAAGGTCAAAGCCCCAAACTTGGTGAGTTAGAGCCCCAGAACACCCTGAGCACCCAGTCAACCAGCCCCTCCCCAACTCCAAGCACTAGTGACAAGATCTTCAATTTGAACCACATAGGAGTACTGGCAACACTGGTGTTCCTTGCCTCCTTTGACCAGCTCGTGCTCCCACTAACACACAACGGCTAGGCACACTCCCAGCAACACTCAGGACATGGAGGACACGTCCAAAGGGCCCTAGAGCGCGCCAGCAAGCCGTGGCATGCCAAAACCGCGCTTTGGACGCGCTACACAGAACCTCCAGCAAGGGGATGTCGCCCCGGCCAGTTCCAACCCCCCCCCCAGTAATGTCCAAACGCTCCCCCGACACCCACTCTGTGCAAAGCTACCATCAGGCCCCCCCCTCTCCTCGCGCAAGAGCTCAGGCGACGCGTGCCTGCGCGCGCCCGACGCGGCCGAGCATGCACGGTCTCTGCGGCTCGACCCCACTCGCTTTCCTCCTACGGCCGATCCACCAGGAGGTCCTAAACCACATCCCGAACCCGTGGTTTCGCGGCCAGCACCTCACTGTGCTCGCACGCACGCCACGGTGAGTCACCGGCGCGCCCGAGTCGGCTCACCGCAGCTGGCCTATAAATAGGTCCCCCCGGCACCCGAGCACCTCCCAGGCAGCTTCAGCACAACCACTAGACCCCCCTAGCTGCCCAATCGAGCTCGCAGAGCCCCGGTGCTCGAGATCGACCGAGGCCCCTCCGCCTCGGAGCTCCGGTCGATCTCCGGCTACACGCCGGCTCCTACGCCGCCCGACCTCCCATTGCACCCCCCTTGACGCCAGGATCATTTCCCCCAACTTTCCCGAGCGAATCCGTGCCCCTAGCCGCTAGCTCGACGCCAACCCGAAAACTTTCCGCCACGATCACCTCGTCGCCGGCGACCCAGACCACCTCCGGTGACGTCCCGACCACAAGCAGGTAGGCGGAGGGACGAGGGACCCATTCCGTCTCCTAGTTTGGCCTGAGGGCAATGGTAGCCTCGCCGGCGTCCGTCTCTACATCTGTGACTGGAGGTAGGAGAAGGACCCGATAGGTGGAGCCCACCTGTCGGTGTCCTGGCCAGCCAGCGCGCGCAGCCGCTGACACTGACCCCAGGGGTCCGCAGGTCAGGTTTGAACCTGGCCCGCGCGCGCCTGGTGGCCGGTCTCCTGGCTGGGCCGACTGGGTCTCCCCCCTGGCCTTTTTCTTTTATTTTTAACCTGCAGCTTAAATGATTTTTATAAAAATATTTAGCAAGTAGAAAAATATGATTCTTCCACCAACAATTTTCTAAAAATGTGTAGTAATTGATTCTGTAGAGTTTGACATTTATCAAAAACAGAATCTGTTTTGGAATAATAAAATGATATTAAAAGCATTTGTTTTCTCCTGTTTGCTTTTAAATAAATATGCTTAGCTAATAAAACCATAGGAAACATTTTCCAAAATAATAAACTGAATTTATTCAAGCTTTGCAACATTTTTAAAAGCACCTTGTGATCTGTTTTGGTGTGAGCTATTATTTATTTATTCCTTTCTCGACAGTAGAGTTACCGAGTGACGGAGGATCCGGAGCGGAAGACCTCGAAGACCCCGGATACCTAGCTGACCAAGGCAAGCAGCCCTTTGACCATGACTTGATCATAAACATTGTTGCATGCTAGTATAGTTGGTACTTTTCCCATTGCATGTGATCACAGTGCCGGTTCATCATTGGTGTGATGGTACTGAAGGCTTCATCGAAGCACTTGCATGATAGTGATGTTATACATATGGCTCCTCGGAGCACAAGCATGTGTAGCTTGACCCTACCATCTATGAGGATCATGCTACTGTCATGTTGACTAGTAAAGTTATAGGACCATTGCATTGAGATTGACCCTACCCCTTGAGGGTCATGTTAATACCATGTTGACAAGTAAAGTAAAAGCATTTTATCATGAGCATGATGATGAGTTAAATCAAAGAGTTTATAAAAACCCCGTCGGGTGCCACTAATGCCCGAGGGTGATGATGAGTTGGTGAACACTTTTGGTGAAGTGATGTACCGGTGTTTTTGTGTGAGTATGGTTTCGAAAATGGGATTAGATTTATGATGTGTCGACCGTCCCAACCTTACCAGTACGACCACGTTACCCCTTTATGGGACGGGGCTTTGTTGATTACTCTGGTCGGTACTAGCAAAGAGCCACATTACTAGTGGCTGGAGTGATCGGTGTCACTCTCGTGATGGGGTCGTGCCAGGTAGGACGACTATGCCATTATTATGAGTTCCAGGCACACCGTTGGTCCCCGCATGGTTGATACTGTCCAGAGTCGGTGCTCGTAAGACATACAGCATGTGGGCTGGGCACCAATCGAGTGGACCTCTTTGTCTAGTATCGTCAGGGGAAAGATGATGATCGGGTACTTACCTCGGGTATATGTGATATACCGCGAGTCGTGGATGACACGGAAGTTTCCCGTTTCTCGCGGGTCCAGCGTACTACCTCTGCAGAGTGTCAAACTATTGGAAAAGCCGTGTCCACGGTCAAGGAGAGTTGGGTGGTGCTTCTTAAACTACATCCAGCGTTTCCGCATAAACCAACTGTTAGTGAGTGTGTGTGGTGTTAAAAAGGTGTTGTTATGATAATCACAATAATATGACCAAGTTTGGTGACTTGGCATATAGGGTAAACCCGGATGGTTTAACCCTCAGCTGATACATTGAGGTTATGACAAGTTAGATGACTTGGCATATAGGGTGAACTCGAATGGTTCAGCCCTTAGTAGATATGTCGATAACTGTAACCTGTTCTTCAAAAGTAATTCTTTAACTTGATGCATATCTATGATCATTCCACCCAGATGAGTTATACTAAAGATGCATGATATTGTTATCCATCATTTTCGTCGTTCTTATCATGGGCTGTTTGCGAGTACATTCAAAGTACTCATTGGCTTGCCACTGGTTATATTATTGACCAGACATGGAAGGACCGGAGTTTGGCGACGAGTATGCCGTCGGAGACGAACCTGCGATCTAGGACACTTCCAAGTCAGAATGCATGTCGGCGTAGGCTTGATGGCATGGGCACAGCTTAGCCCTTACGAGTTTCCGCTACTCGATGTATCTGTTTAATTTGGATTTAGGCCTCGCTCTTGAACCCGACCTTCTGGTCGTTTGATGTAATAATTTCGGTACTTGGATGTAAGACTCTATTATGCAGTATCTGTGTGCAGTGAACATTGATCCTTGGGGTCACTGGGCACGGCGAACTCGACTTGCTAGTCGGGGTCCCCGCAGAACTGGTATCAGAGCCATCCTGACTATATGAAGCCTTAGATAGCAGGGACGTTAGCCGAGAACGTTAAAACGCCAGCCTTGCACAAACTTTTGCACATACAACCTTATGACCTCTCTCCTATGCCTTGTAGATGTCTGTCGTACCTGAGACGCTTCTGGAGACCGGCTTTCCACTACTCCTGGTGGATTGTCTCGAGAAGTGCCACGTACGTCGCACGCCCATCTTCCTCTACCACGAGCACTGGGTCAACGCCGACACTAAGGAATATCACGTGGACGTGATAGTGAAGGCTAATGACTCCCCGTCTAGTTGGTTCTTCGAAGGACCACAGATGGGAGGGCTCATGTTGGCAGTGGAGACGGCCGCACGAGAGGCGCTCGTGCGTCTCCGCAGCATCCTCCCTGAGATGGCTAATGAGCCTGTCACTCGTCACCTACCTTTCATTAAGGAAGGAGTGGATGGGAGTTGGACACCCACCCCAGCTACAGAGGATGCAGAATCGCAAAGTAAAGAAGGCAGGCGCACCTAAAGGGAGGACAACTGTTGCTACTAGGGGTGGTGTGTTACCCATCCAGGCAGTCCCTCTTCGGAGTCGCCGTCTGACAGCGGAAGAATACACTGAGATCTTCGCCGCCTCGCGTAAGAGACGCCGTGATGTGCGGATTCTTTCTTCCACTCCTATAAAGGAAGAAGATGTTGATGAAGACGAGGACGAAGATGAGGATCTTGTTGAATCCGCCTTTGAGACTGAGCAGTCCGCCGCGTAGGATTTAGCGTAGGCAATTAGGAGTACCCCAAGCATAGGGTATCAATGTATCCGTTTCTAATTTACGTATGTGTGCATGATGTAAGTCACCTATTGCCTTAGGCAGCCTGTAAGTGCCTACATCACCTAGTTTTTATGAATGCAATTTCCGTTTGTCAAAAACTGGGTTTTGAAAACTCGGCACTTGCATGTATTGGACCCCCTCTTACTAGGAACGAATCCTTGTATTCCCGAGCAAGGTGGCATTTTGACCTGTCTGTTTCTATGACAGGATGGTGAACGTAACCCGCAACAGCACCTTCTGCAACCCCGGTGCCGGCTCCTTAGGGACGCCGCAGGGAACCGAAGGAGAAGCTCATGCTGGAGGTCACCACGAGCAGCCTAGAGACCTTCCGCCACCACCTCCTCCTGAGAACTTGACGATGGCTCAGTTCCTTCAAGCTCTTCGGGAGGAGCGTCAAGCCAGCAATGCCGCTATTCAGCAGCTGACTCAAGTCCTTGTGGACAACCCGCCGCAGAATGGGAATAGCGGTGGCCGCTCTACTCTTTCTGAGTTCATGCAGACTACGCCCCCATATTCACGGAGACGACTGAACCACTGGATGCCGATGACTGGATCCGCACCATTGAAGACCTCCTTGCGCTGGTGAAGTGCACCGACGATCATGAGAAGGTCCTTTATGCTTCTCGCTGTCTCGGAGGCACCGCCAGGGCATGGTGGGATGGATTTCAGATCATGCGGATAGGGAAAGTCATCACTCGGGTGATGTTCAAGGAAGGATTTTGCGCGGCTCACATTCCACCTGGATTGATGACCATTAAGAAGCGGGAATTCCGAGCCTTGAGGCAGGGCAGTGGAACTGTTAAGGAGTACCTGCAAAAGTTTAACCTCTTGTCGAGGTACACGCCCGAAGATGTTAACACCGAGGCCGCTAAGGTGGAACGCTTCATGGAAGGGTTACAACAGTCTCTGCAATACCAGCTGGTGGTTTGCGACTGCCAGACTTTCAGCGAGTTGGTTAACAAGGCGCTTATGCTGGAAGACAAGCGTCGTGCGATGGACGACACCCGCAAGCGCAAACTGATAGGCAGTGGAGGACCCAGTAGCGCAAGACCAAGACCATGGCAGTCAGCACCTGCAAGACCCAACTTTCAGCAGCAGCAGTACAAGCACCCGGTGTTCCGCTAGAATTATCAGCCTTAGCAGCAAGCCAAGACAGTAGTCCACCCGCCGAACAACGGTGGAGTCAAGACCAACCCTCTGGGGCAGGTCACCTACTTTGGGTGTGGTCAGACCGGGCACTATTCCAGGCAGTGCCCCAACAAGATGCCCGACGCACCGCGTCCCAATGCACCCAACCCCGGTCAAGGTGCACCAGGAAGGAACCAGCCCCCCCGCAACCAGCAGTTCAATGGCAGGGGCCGGATCAATCACATCACTGCAGAAGAGGCGCAGGAAGACCCGGACTACATTCTGGGTACGTTCCTCGTCAACTCAACTCTAGCAACAGTGTTGTTTGATTGTGGTGCCTCGCATTCTTTTGTTACTCAAAGGTTTGCGGAGAAGTGTGGTTTAAAACCCACTCTACTCCGTGGACAGATGGCAATTCAAACCCCGGGAGCAGTATTGAGGACCAACCTAGGGTGTAGAAAGGGTCGAGATAGTTATCAATGGAACGAGTTTCTTGGCAGACCTCATTGTGCTTAAATCGCAAGGTGTAGAAGTAATCATCGGCATGGATTGGTTGGCCAAGCACCAGAGTCTTTTGGACTGTGCCAACAGGGCCATTACCATGACAAGCAACCAAGGGGTCAAGGTCAAGTTTGTCTCCGAGCCAGTACCGGCTCAAGTGCCTCGAGTCAACAGTCTATCCGATGTAGAGCTTGATCAAGTGCGTGTAGTTTGTGAATACCCGGACGTCTTTCCTGACGAGCTACCCGGAATGCCTCCCGACCGAGACATCGAGTTCATCATCGAGCTCATGCCCAGATGAATTCCTATATATAAAAAGCCTTACAGGATGGGTTCCGAAGAGCTGGCAGAGCTAAAGAAGCAGCTGGATGAGCAACTCAGGAAAGGGTTCATCCGACCGAGTGCATCACCTTGGGGATCACCTATTTTATTTTTTTCAAAGAAGGATGGTACCATTCGACTCTGCGTCGATTACCGTTCTCTTAATGAAGTCACAATTAAGAAAAAGTACCCGCTCCCCAAGATCGAAGACCTGTTTGACCAGTTAAACGGGGCCAGAGTATTTTCCAAGATCGATCTTCGATCGGGATATTACCAGTTGAAGATTCGACCCGAAGATATACCCAAGACTGCATTCGTGACCCGATACGGTCTATATGAATGCACTGTCATGCCCTTCGGTTTGAAAAATGCCCCAGCCTACTTCATGTACCTCATGAACAAGGTCTTCATGGAATATTTGGACAAGTTTGTCATCGTGTTCATCGATGACATATTAATCTTCTCCAAGTTGGAAGAGGAGCTTGAGCAACACCTGAGGTTAGTTCTGGGAAAGCTTCGAGAGCACCAGCTTTATGCCAAATTCAGCAAGTCTCTGTTCTGGCTGAACGAAGTTGGATTTCTAGGTCATACCCTGACGGCAAGCGGTTTGGCCGTAGATCAGTCCAAGATTACTACAGTGACCAACTGGGAATCACCAAAGGACGTGAAGGATGTCAGGAGTTTCCTCGGGCTCGCGGGATACTACCGCAAGTTTGTAGAAGGTTTCTCCAGCATCGCTCGACCTATGACTCAGCTCTTGAAGAAGGGCCGAAAGTTCGAGTGGACACCAGTGTGTGAAGCAAGTTTCCAGGAGTTGAAGAAGAGGCTAACTACCGCCCCGGTATTGGCTACCCCATACATCAGCAAGGAATTCTTCATATATTGTGATGCCTCTGGAACCGGGCTCGGTGGAGTCCTCATGCAAGATGGCAGGGTCGTGGCGTACTTGTCACGGCAACTGCGACCGCATGAGGAGAACTACGCCACCCATGATCTCGAGCTAGCAGCTGTAGTGCATGCTCTGAAGACGTGGCGACATTACCTTCTGGGGAAGCAATGTGAGATATATACAGACCACAAAAGTCTGAAATATATCTTCACTCAAAGGGAGCTGAATATGAGGCAGCGGAGATGGCTTGAGTTAATCAAGGATTACGACCTCAGCATTCAATATCATCCCGGCAAGGCAAACGTGGTAGCCGATGCCTTAAGCCAGAAGGCAGGCTCCTTGAACGTCACGCTCAAGGAAATGTTACCCGTCTTGTATGAAGAGATGGAGAGCTTCGGGATTGAGATAGTCGAACCAGGATACCTAGCCAACCTCGAAGTCAAGCCTACTCTGGCAGACGACATCAAGGAAGCCCAGAAGGGACACAAGAGTATCGAAGGCCTCAAGAGGAAGGTGCGAGAAGGCAAAGCCCCAGGATTCTCGATTGATGAGCAAGGAGTACTGTGGTACGGGAAGCGCTTATGCGTACCTAACAAGGCCGAACTTAAGGACTTGATCCTGCAAGAGGCTCATGACACACCATACTCTATCCATCCAGGTGGTACTAAGATGTACCAAGACCTCCAAGAACGATTCTGGTGACATGGCATGAAGAGGGAAATTGGCTCCTATGTCGCTAAATGCGATGTATGCCAGCGAGTCAAGGCTGAACACCAGCAACCTGCTGGATTGCTGCAACCTCTTCAAGTGCCGGAATGGAAGTGGGATAAAGTCGGCATGGACTTCATCATCGGGTTGCCCCGGTCGAATAAGAGTCATAACTCCATTTGGGTCATAGTCGATCATTTGACCAAGGTGGCCCATTTCATCCCCGTTAACACCACCTACGATGGCAGCCAGCTGGCCAGTCTCTACATTCATCGAGTGGTGAGTCTCCATGGAGTTCCCAAGGAGATCGTGTCCGACCGCGGCACGCAATTCACCTCAAGATTCTGGAAGAAGTTTCAAGAAGCTCTCAGAACCAAACTCTCCTTCAGTACGGCTTTCCACCCGCAAACGGGCGGACAGACCGAGAGGGTAAACTAGATACTTGAGGACATGCTCCGCGCTTGTGTTTTGGCTCATGGTGCCAAGTGGGAAGATTGTCTGCCATTTGCTGAGTTTTCTTACAACAACAGCTACCAGTCCAGTCTTCAGATGGCCCCATTCGAAGCGTTATATGGGCGGAAGTGCCGCACCCCGCTCAATTGGTTCGAAACTGGTGAAGGATTAGTTTTCGGACCAGAAGCACTGCAAGAAGCACGGGACAAGGTTCAGCTTGTCCGAGAGAACTTGGAGGCAGCTAAGTCAAGGCAGAAGAGCTATGCGGACCCTCGCCACAGAGATGTGGAGTTTGTTCCCGGAGACCAGGTGTACTTGCGAGTCACGCCTCTCAAGGGGACCAAGCGTTTCCACGTCAAGGGGAAGCTAGCTCCCAGGTTCATTGGACCCTTCAAGATCACGGCAAGGCGCGGGGAAGTAGCTTACCAGTTGGAGCTACCTCCTAAGCTTTCGGGTGTGCACAACGTGTTTCACGTGTCACAGCTCCGGAAGTGTTTACAAGTGCCGAACCGTCCCGATCTTTACAAGGACATTGATCATCAAGCTATTGACCTTCAACCGGACCTTACCTACCGCGAGAAACCGATCCGCATTTTGGATGAAGCCGAACGTTGCACCAGAAACCGCACCATCAAGTTTTTCAAGGTTCAGTGGAGCAACCATACCGAAGCAGAAGCCACGTGGGAACGTGAAGACTATCTCCGATCAGAATTTCCCGAGCTATTTAACGCTTAGCTTAGGAATCTCGGGGACGAGATTCTTGTAAGAGGGATAGGTCTGTCACACCCTGTTTTTCATCACAAGTATTTTATGTTGCAAAAATCAGAGCTTGTTAAAACTTTTTCAAATAATGTTGTGAGTGCAATGTCAGCCCTTGTATGAGTGAATGCTTGCTTGATTGATGACTCAAACCCATGAAAAACTTATTATTTTGCTCTCTTTAAAAACCCTTTTTCCTTTATATCAAGATCACCTTCATCATGTTGGGATACACTACTAGCTCATGAACCCAAGTGGCACTTCCAACCAAAGTTGGTGATCTGATCCAAATATTATTTTCATTCATTAAAAACATTAATTGGTGATTTAAAATATTATTTTCCTATTTTATATTTATGTCTGTTTCTAAGGCCAGGAATGATATTTCCACAAGGAAAATTGCTTTCCTGCCTTAGGAAATTCTGAGTAAATTCATGGAAGCTCAGAAGGACATATATTTCCATATATAAGATTTTCAACCCTATTTTATATTAATATTATTTGAGTAAAACCCTGAAAACCATTTCTGTCTATTTTAGCTTTTTGAGATGTTTCCAAAGGAAATGATCTCAATAAATTCCCAAGCCATATTAGGTGCTCACATAAAATCTCACCTTGATCCAAGGTGGGGAAGTGCACCTAATGAGCCCAAAACCTTCTCTGTCCAGAGAAGAGTTGGAACAACTCTACATTGCAAAGTTTCTCCAATGGAGCTGAAACTTTGCAAAGGTGTTTGACACCCCAAATGAGGACTCCACACCAAAGATGGGATTTGTGAGACTCTGATTGGCCACACTTCCTTTGTAAAGGACAGTACTGGTCATTTTGAGGCATTTTCAAGTTTACAAAGCTAAACTTGTTCAATGGAGCTCAAATTTGGTGAAACCCCATGTTTTTACCCCAAGAACAAACCTGTTAAGTTTCAGTTCCAGTGGTGGAGTGGAAGCACCCCAAATCACTGTCGAACACCTATTGACAGGAAGGTAAAAACCCTCCTAGCCACTGTTTTACCCAAGGTCAAAGCCCCAAACTTGGTGAGTTAGAGCCCCAGAACACCCTGAGCACCCAGTCAACCAGCCCCTCCCCAACTCCAAGCACTAGTGACAAGATCTTCAATTTGAACCACATGCGAGTACTGGCAACACTGGTGTTCCTTGCCTCCTTTGACCAGCTCGTGCTCCCACTAACACACAACGGCTAGGCACACTCCCAGCAACACTCAGGACATGGAGGACACGTCCAAAGGGCCCCAGAGCGCGCCAGCATGCCGTGGCATGCCAAAACCGCGCTCTAGACGCGCAACAGAGAACCTCCAGTAAGGGGACGTCACCCCGGCAAGTTCCAACCCCCCAGTAATGTCCAAACGCTCCCCCGACACCCACTCTGTGCAAAGCTACCATCAGGGGGCCCCTCTCCTTGCGCAAGAGCTCAGGCGACGCGTACCCGCGCGCGCCCGGCGCGGCCGAGCATGCACGGTCGGTGCGGCTCGACCCCACTCGCTTTCCCTCTGCGACCGATGCACCAGGAGGTCCTAAACCACGTCCCGAACCCGTGGTTTCGCGGCCAGCACCTCACTGTGCTCGCATGCACGCCACGGTGAGTCACCGGCGCACCCGAGTCGGCTCACCGCTGCTTGCCTATAAATAGGTCCCCCGGCACCCCAGCACCTCCCAGGCAGCTTCAGCACAACCACTAGACTCCCCCTAGCCGCCCAATCGAGCTCGCAGAGCCCCGGTGCTCGAGATCGACCGAGGCCCCTCCGCCTCGGAGCTCCGGTCGATCTCCGGCTACACGCCGACTCCTGCACCGCCCGACTCCCATTGCACTCCCCTTGACGCCAGGATCATTTCCCCCAACTTTCCCGAGCGAATCCGTACCCCTAGCCACTAGCTCGACGCCAACCCGAAACCTTTCCGCCACGATCACCTCGTCGCCGGTGACCCAGACCACCTCCGGTGACATCCTTACCATGAGCAGGTAGGCGGAGGAACGAGGGACCCATTCCCGCTCCTAGTTTGGCCTGAGGGCAGCGGTAGCCTCGCCGGCGTCCGTCTCCACCTCTCTGGCTGGAGGTAGGAGAAGGACCCGACAGGTGGAGCCCACCTGTCGGTGTCCTGGGGCAGCCAGCGCACGCAGCCGCTGACACTGACCCAAGGGGCCCGCAGGTCACGTTTGAACCTGGCCCGCGTGCGCCTGGTGGCCGGTCTGCTCGCTGGGCCGACTGGGTCTCCCCCCTGGCCTTTTTCTTTTATTTTTAACCTGCAGCTTAAATGATTTTTATAAAAATATTTAGCAAGTAGAAAAATATGATTCTTCCACCAACAATTTTCTAAAAATGTGTAGTAATTGATTCTGTAGAGTTCGACATTTATCAAAAACAGAAGCTGTTTTGGAATAATAAAATGATATTAAAAGCATTTGTTTGCTCGTGTTTGCTTTTAAATAAATATGCTTAGCTAATAAAAACCATAGGAAACATTTTCCAAAATAATAAACTGAATTTATTCAAGCTTTGCAACATTTTGAAAAGCACCTTGTGATCTGTTTTGGTGTGAGCTATTATTTATTTATTCCTTTCTCGACGGTAGAGTTACCGAGTGACGGAGGATCCGAAGCGGAAGACCTCGAAGACCCCGGATACCTAGCTGACCAAGGCAAGCAGCCCTTTGACCATGACTTGATCATAAACATTGTTGCATGCTAGTATAGTTGGTACTTTTCCCGTTGCATGTGATCACAGTGCCGGTTCATCATTGGTGTGATGGTACCGAAGGCTTCATCGAAGCACATGCATGATAGTGATGTTATACATATGGCTCCTCGGAGCACAAGCATGATGAGCTTGACCCTACCATCTATGAGGATCATGCTACTGTCATGTTGACTAGTAAAGTTATAGGACCATTGCATTGAGCTTGACCCTACCCCTTGAGGGTCATGTTAATACCATGTTGACAAGTAAAGTAAAAGCATTTTATCATGAGCATGATGAGGAGTTAAATCAAATAGTTTATCAAAACCCCGCCGGGTGCCACTAATGCCCGAGGGTGATGATGAGTTGGTGAACACTTTTGGTGAAGTGATGCACCAGTGTTTTTGTGTGAGTATGGTTTCGGAAATGGGATTAGATTTATGATGTGTCGACCGTCCCAACCTTACCAGTACGACCATGTTACCCCTTTATGGGACGGGGCTTTGTTGATTACTCTGGTCGGTATTAGCAAAGAGCCACATTACTAGTGGCGGGAGTGATCGGTGTCACTCTTGTGATGGGGTCGTGCCAGGTAGGACGACTATGCCATTATTATCAGTTCCAGGCACACCGTTGGTCCCCGCATGGTTGATACTGTCCAGAGTCGGTGCTCGTAAGACGTACAACATGTGGGCTGGGTACCAATCGAGTGGACCAATTTGTCTAGTATCGTCAGGGGAAAGATGATGATCGGGTACTTACCTCGGGTATATGTGATATACCGCGAGTCGTGGATGACACGGAAGTTTCCCGTTTCTCGTGGGTCCAGCGTACTACCTCTCCAAAGTGTCAAACTATTCGAATAGCCGTGTCCACGGTCAAGGACAGTTGGGTGGTGGTGCTTAACCTACGTCCAACGTTTCCGCATAAACCAAGTGTTGGTGAGTGTGTGTGGTGTTAAAAGGGTGTTGTTATGATAATCACAATAATATGACCAAGTTCGGTGACTTGGCATATAGGGTAAACCCGGATGGTTTAACCCTCAGCTGATACATTGAGGTTATGACAAGTTAGATGACTTGGCATATAGGGTGAACCCGAATGGTTCAGCCCTTAGCAGATATGTTGATATCTGTAACCTGTTCTTCAAAAGTAATTCTTTAACTTGATGCATATCTATGATCATTCCACCCAGATGAGTTATACTAAAGAGGCATGATATTGTTATCCATCATTTTCGTCGTTCATATCAGGGCTGTTTCGAGTACATTCAAAGTACTCATTGGCTTGCCACTGGTTATATTATTGACCAGACATGGAAGGACCGGAGTTTGGCGACGAGTACGCCGTCGGAGACGAACCTGTGATCTAGGACACTTCCAAGTCAGAATGCATGTCGGCGTAGGCTTGATGGCATGGGCACAGCTTAGCCCTTACGAGTTTCCGCTACTCGATGTATCTGTTTAATTTGGCTTTAGGCCTCGCTCTTGAACCCGACCTTCTGGTCGTTTGATGTAATGGTTTCGGTACTTGGATGTAAGAGTCTATTATTCAGTATCTATGTTCAGTGAACATTGATCCTTGGGGTCACTGGGCACGACGAACTTGACTTGCTAGTCGGGGTCCCCACAAGTACCGCCCGATACTATCCATAGTTTCATCAAAATAAGCAACCAACTCAACAAAAATAGAATCTGTTAACAGCAGACCAGTCTGTAGCAATCTATATACTTCGTATACTTGTGGTACTTCACAAATTCTGAACAATTACAACAGTCTTACGAATTTGCATAGAAATCAGCAGCAAAAAGAATAAACTCAAAAGCTCTTACAGAAAAAAATGAAAATTCTTTTCATGAGCAGAAAGTTTCTGTCTTTTCCAGCATGACCAAACGATCATCCCCAAGACTAATCATAACAGTTTTGCTTGGCACAAACGCAAAAAGAAACACAAAAAACACAATCATAACAGAATTATGAAAGTGTGGAAAACACAAAACAGAAAGAAAAAAGATAGATTCGTTGGGATGCCTCCCAACAAGTGCTATTGTTTAACGCCCTTAGCTAGGCATAAGGTGATGGAATCACATATAGTCATCTTTGGTGCTCAAACCATAAGTAGCGTGATCATTTATCATCTTAAGATCTTCATATTTGTTGTATGACTCACCACTAGCTTTAGGAACAAAAACAGACTTGACGGTCTTTTTGAGAGTGAGATTTGGAGTATTTTGCAGAGCGGCAAAAGCGGAACCCAAGTTGGTTATGACATCTTCTAGTTTGCCAATTCTAGAGGAATCATTAACTATAGGTTTCTTCTCCCTTAATTTTTTCAAAACCATTCCCACTTTGGATCCGTACTGAGTAATTTGATTGTGGATCTTTCTATTCAAACCCTCAATAAGTTCAATTGTGGCAAAAAAAAATCAATAGCGTCAAGCCTTTGCATCATGTGTTCCAAGGTCAAGGAAGTTCCATTAACCATGAGCGGGGGTGAGCCTACCAAATTCATGATAGCTCCATGAGAGTCAACAATATGACTCCCCAAAAAGTTCCCGCCTACGATGGTATCAAGAATATACCTATTCCAAGGAGATATTCGAACATAAAAACTGCGAAGAAGAACGGTCGTGGATTGCTTACGAGTAGATCTACTTTGAGCATCGCAAATCCTATACCAAGCGTCCTTTAAATTTTCTTCCTCAATCTGCTTGAAATTGAGAACTTCGTTCTCAGGGGTATCGTTTGGAGTGGTGGGTCTAGCCATTGATGGACTATCCCACACACAAACGAGCAGGAAGTAAGCGAGTGAAACGAGCAAAGGAGAAAGACAAAAAGGCAAATGAAAACGGTAAAGGAGAACGGCAAATGAAAACGGCAAATGTGAATGTCGGGACCCCGATCCTAAGCCATAGGAATCCAGCCTGTAACACATCGCGTCCCTTTGTGGTCTCACGCACGGTTAACTCCACGGCTGCAGCCTTACCTTAGCCGGGACCGTTTGCATCTTTTGACTCACGTATGAGATAGTGTCGCTAGCAATCCAATGTCAAAGAACCCGGATCGGCATGTCTAGTCATAAACCAAAGTGGCAGTACCGCACAAGGACAGACATACATGACCCAACAAAGCAGGTGTTGGTCATCAGCGAATGTAGACGAGTCGTAGCAAGCTACAAGGACTCCATTACATCGCGTGACATTTCCCCAAAGGGGACAGACACAACAGCTAAGAAGGACACATGCCGGTCAACCAATGTGTCCGGAGCAGTAGCGAACTACCAAGGCTCGTTGGATCACAAAGGGGCATTTCCTTGTAAGGAATGCTACTAAAGCTCACGACTAGGTAATCGAACCCCATACATATCAAGTACGACACACGTACGCATGGCATACCGATATGTATAGATACATCGATGGCATCACAACATAACCATAAACATACAAGCTTTATTTAAGAGGCTCGGAAGAGCCACACACATAATATTACACATCAAGGGTCTCACGACCCATAATAGCAGTCATTCAGTTACAAGCCAGCGGAAGAGTTATAAACTGTCTGAGTACAAACAGGGCAACTAGAAGGCACATGGCCTGACTATACTACAGATCCAACGTAGGGCCAGATCGTAGCTGGGACACCAGCTACTCGTCGTCGTCGATGTCTACGAAGAACCCTCCATTAGGGTCATTAGCAACCTCTGCAACAGGTATTAAGCAAACATGAGTACGAAGGTACTCAGCAAGACTTTAGGATAACTAACTACTCATGCAAGGTATCAAAAGGTATTGTGAGGTTTCATGCAGAAAGCCAGCATTTGACTCGTGGCTAGACAACTTGCATTTTCAAATAATTTTGACAACTTGACTTCTCGCACACGAGTCCACTAACACCACAACAATACACTATCGTGGAATCATTCCGTCTCCGTACGAAAATGCCGTCCACGACACTCACGCTTATCTTGGTAATTTTATGAGTAGCCATTGAAGTTATCTATGAACAACATATGTCTCCAAGTAGTCCATATCCGCGGACGCGGCTATTCGAATAGATCATAACCCTGCAGGGGTGTACTTCGTCACACACGCTCTCGCCACTTATCGCCATGTGCACGTCATGCACCACGGCAACCTTCAAGCGGAAGCCCAGCGAGGGAGTCGGCCACGACCGTTAACCACACTAGTACCTAGTCCAGGTTTATCGCCTATCTAAGAGTAACCCGTACGGAAGTCCGGCCGAGGTTTCCGCCACAGCCTCAAACGATGAGTGCAGGGTTCCCAAGCCCACCATTCGGGTGCCACTTGGTACACCGTGCCACTGCCTACCGCATCACGGTCCACCTCTCAGGTCAGCACCATGCACGGCCTCCAGCATTACTATAAACACCAGAAACTACTTGCAACTCCTGGACCGAGTACTACGCGATTAATAGGCCGAGCGTGGTCATATTTCAGGGCCCAGCATGTGGTAGTATCTAGTCTTGGATTACATACACGGAACTCAGTTCCTAAGGACGGTTCCAATGAAACAACCCGCCATGTACTCCTACACAGCCTTTCACCGGTACCTTTACCAAATCAGGTTCAACACACAACCTTTACTTACCGAACACATTCTCACAATTCTGTTCATCTCCCAGATGACAGACCATACACAACTCTAAGCATAGCATGCATAGTAGGATAAGGCACATCATAGCTCAGGCAACTACCAGGTATGCTAGGTTGCAAGGTTCGGCTATTTACTGTGACAAGGTTAGGTCATGCAAAGGAAGTGGGTTCAACTAACGTAGCAAAAGCAGTTGTAGCATTTGATCCTAATGCAATAAATAAGTGCAGGAGCAAGAACATGGGAATTATCGGGATGATCAAAAGGGTTGCTTGCCTTGTTGCTCAGAGGAGGGACGATATCCGTCAGACGGATATTCGATGGAATCCGGGGGTGCGGAGCCTACCGAAATGAATGGCAACATTCAATAACAATCATATGCAATCAAAATGATGCATGAGCATGGCATGAGAATGCAAGGTGATAAGTTATTATAATCAATATGTATTAGGTTTAGAGTTGATTTGAATCACACTCGAATATCAATTCAAACGAGGTAGTCTCGGATACCGGTTTAATTGATTCACTTGATGCTCAGATCAACTTGATGTTAGCATGCATGAGATGTCATGTTAAGGTACTGATTTGTAATTAGGACAGTGTGTGATCATGGCATTCATAATGAAATTTGAATATTTTCCAAATTCCATTTATAAAGTAATTATAAGAGTTGAGTTATTCCTTATTCTACATGTTAGGGTTATGTAACTTTTCAAACATAGTTGAAAATAGCATATTCAGAATCCTTGAATTTTTCTGATACTTTTTCATATATAAATTATTTTCATTGGAGTTACACATTAATTTCTATGATTTTTACAAGTTTTAGCAATTTCCTGGAATTATTTCTATACTGGAAATTCTCTTTATTGCATCAGCCTGACGTCAGCAGGTCAGCCGACTTGTTCAGGTCAAACCTGACAGGGGGACCCACTGGTCAGCCTCTCTGGGACTAATCCCGCGCTGACCAGTCCCTTAACTACGTTGACTTGGCCTTGGGCCCACTGTCAGCGAGTGATTTAGCTCCTAATCTGCTGGATTAGCTTTGCCACGTCGGCCCCCACCGGAGCATGGCCGGCGGCGACCACAGGTGCGGCGGAGGGCTCACCGGAGAGGGCTAGACAGCGCATCAGCCGTCGGTTTTGGGCGCAGAAAGGAGCTACGGGACGCTGGTGCAACGCCGCATCTAGCGGGGGCATCAGGGGAGGCTAGGGTCGCTGGGAGAGGTGCTGGCGACGAGCCGAAGCGGCGGCCGAAGCTCGGCCTTCTACGAGAGATGGCTCTAGGGCACGGGGAGGGCAGCTGGAGGGCTCATCACACTCCTGGAGGCTCCAGGAGCTCGATCCCTAGCTCGAGCGCGTGGAACAGGCACCACAGCGACGGCGACGACATGACCGGCGGCGAGGAGCTCTCGGCCTTGGTGGGGAACGGGGCTACGGTGCACGGAAGAGTGTGGGGTGAGAGGGGAAATGATGACGAGCTCACGGCGGTTCCGATGGTGCTGTTGTAGGGCTCGGGGTGCGCCGGAGGGAGCGAATCGACCGGAGAGGTCCGGCGGCCGGAGGTGGAAGACGATGGCGTTGGGGGCGATGCAGAGCTCGGGGAGACTTCGGCTTCTGCAGGGATGACCAGACCGACGAGGCGGAGCTAACGGCGTGCTCAGCAAGAGGATGCTAAGGCTAGGGGCACGGGTAGCTCGAGCTTTGCTCGGCTCCAATGGCGGCAGAAGGGGGAGGAGAGATCCGGGAGGAGGGAGAGAGCTAATGCTGGGATTGGATAGAGGTGGCCTCGGGGAGCTTATCCCCGGCCTTGCCAACGCGAGGCGGCGGCCAGGCAGGCGCACAGGTGCGTGGCCGCGCCGGACAAGGCGGCGGCCACCTCCTGCTCCTACTGGCGCGAGGGAGGAGACGACTCAGGGAGATGGGCCGGGCCAGGCTAGGCGATAGGTAACCTCTTTTCCATTTCCTTCTGTTTTATTTCTGTTTTAATTTCTGACATTGATTTGCTATTTATTTCAGCTCCAAAAAGGTTGTAAAAACTATTTTAAACACACCTGAATATTTGTTATAATATTCCCAACCATTTCCAAAGTTTTCAACATTTTTGAACATTTATAGTTTCTGATTTCAAATTTAAAATTTGAAACCAGTGGCTTTTTGCATTAATTTAAAATGCTTAAAGTGTCAAGAAAATAGTTTTCTCCAATGCTCATTTACTTTCATGATTTATGAGAAAGTTTGAACTTTTCTTGAGGCCATTTTGGGTTCATTGATTTTAACTAGTTTGAGATTTTCTTTATTTAAAGTAGTGGCTAGGGTTTTGAGTTTTTTTTCCTTTGCCACTTTCTTGTTCTTGTTGAAAATTCTTAGATGCAAATGCAAAGAAAACATGAGCACAAGACTAACTTGCTTAAGGTGTCAGGGATGTGACAACTCACCCCCACTCAAAAGAATCTCGTCCCGAGATTTAGAAGTCGTCGGGAATAATGCAGGATACTCAAGTCGGAGACAATCCTCTCTTTCCCAAGTTGCCTCCTTTTCAGAATGATTTGACCATTGAACTTTAAGCAACTTGAGGTTTCGACGTCGAGTGGTACGCTCAGCTTGATCAAGAATATGCACGGGGTATTCTCGGTATGAAAGGTTATCTTGGAGATCAAGCGTTTCGTGGTCCACTTCACGGATAGGATCCGAAAAGCAACGCCTGAGTTGCGAGACGTGGAAAACATCATGAACCTTGGAAAGATGTGGAGGAAGTTCCAACTGGTAGGCAACTTCTCCTCGTTTGGCAAGAATGCGAAAAGGACCAATGTAACGAGGAGCCAATTTGCCCTTGATACCGAATCGATGGGTACCCTTCAAAGGTATAACCCGAAGGTAAGCCTTCTCGTCAACTTCAAAGGTCACAGCCTTATGATGACGATCATATTGGCTCTTTTGACGAGACTGGGTTGTTTTCAACTTTTCACGAATAATGCGAACCTGCTCTTCTGCATCCTGGATCATATCCGGGCCAAAGAGTTGCCTCTCTCCGGTTTCTGACCAATTAAGAGGTGTTCGACATCTTCGTCCATAGAGAACTTCAAAAGGGGCTTTGCCCAAGCTTGATTGGTAACTATTGTTATAAGCGAATTCGGCAAATGGAAGGCACTTTTCCCAATTCATACCGAACGACATAACACAAGCTCGGAGCATATCTTCTAGGATTTGATTCACTCTTTCTACTTGACCACTTGATTGTGGATGGAAAGCAGTGCTAAAAGATAAGTGAGTCCCCATGGCATTTTGAAAACTTTCCCAGAAGCGAGAAGTAAAGATACTTCCACAGTCCGAGTTAATCTCCAGGGGAACACCATGAAGAGACACTATTCGGGAGATATATAACTCTGCTAGCTGGCTAGCTGTTATACTCTCACGAACAGGAAGAAAATGAGCCACTTTGGAAAGACGGTCAATGACCACAAAGATAGCATTATTTCCTTTCTTGGTCTTGGGAAATCCGGTAATGAAATCCATGCTAACTTTATCCCATTTCCATTCAGAAATAGCTAGAGGTTGAAGGGTGGCAGCAGGCCTTTGATGTTCTGCCTTAACTTGACGACAAACATCGCAGTTAGCAACGAACTCAGCAATTTCTCTCTTCATCCTAGTCCACCAAAACCTCTGGCGTAGGTCCTGATACATCTTAGTACTACTGGGATGAATGGTGAGAGGAGAATCATGAGCCTCCTTAAGGATTAACTGCCTTAGATGTGGGTTCTTAGGAACCACTAGACGATTCTGGAAGAACACAACACCTTGATCATTTATGGAAAATTCTTTAGCGTTTCCGCTAAAAATATTCTCCTTGATCCGTGATATACCTTTGTCACGCTTTTGGCCAGCTATAATTCGATCCTTAAGAGTAGGCTTCGCCACCAGGGTAGAAAGGAATCCTTGAGGAACAATATGAAGATTCAACTTCCAAAAGTCCTCATGGAGATGTGGTTGACCTTGTTGTAGCATCAAATTGTTACAATAAGATTTACGACTTAGCGCATCGGCCATAACATTGGCCTTCCCCGGGGTGTAAGTTATCCCTAAGTCGTAATCCGAGATCAACTCAACCCACCATCTTTGCCTGAGATTCAAATCCGGCTGGGTGAAAATATATTTCAGACTTTGGTGATCAGTGAATATTTCGCAATGATTACCCAGAAGGTAATGTTGCCAGGTTTTTAGTGCAAGGACCACAGCTGCAAGCTCAAGGTCATGTGTGGGATAATTATCCTCATGTGGACGCAACTGTCGAGATGCGTATGCGATCACATGACGATCTTGCATGAGAATGCAACCTAATCCTTGTCGCGAGGCGTCGCAATAGATAACAAAGCCCTTAGAAAAATCTGGTGGTAGCAACACAGGTGCGGAAGTCAGGCGTCTTTTCAGTACCTGAAAACTATGCTCACACTGTGGTGTCCACTCGAACTTTTTATCTTTCTTGAGGAGTTCAGTTAGAGGCTTTGCAACCTTGGAGAAATTCTCGACGAAGCGGCAACAATAGCTCGCTAGACCAAGAAAACTCCTAACTTGCTTAACCGATTCAGGTTGAGTCCAATCAAGGACAGCTTGAACTCTCTCGGGATTGACAGCAATACCCTTGCCAGAGATTACGTGACCCAGATAGGTCACTTCTGGTAACCAGAATTCACATTTTGAAAATTTGGCATAAAGGCGATGCTCTCGAAGTTTCATCAATACCAGCCTTAGATGCTCGGCATGGTCTTGTTCATTCTTGGAGTAGATGAGAATATCATCGAGGTAAACCACGACGAATTTATCCAAATACTCCATGAAGATTGAATTCATCAGTCGAGAGAAAGTGGCTGGGGCATTGGTCAAACCGAAGGACATGACGGTGTACTCGTATTGGCCATAACGGGTAACAAAAGCCGTTTTTGGAATGTCCCCGTTCTTAATCTTGATTTGATGGTATCCCAACCTCAAATCCATTTTGGAGAAGACTGAGGATCCAGCGAGCTGATCGTACAGGTCGTTGATCCTGGGGAGCGGATACTTGTTCTTTATGGTGACCAGATTAACTGGTCGGTAATCTACAACCATCCGATCCGTTCCGTCTTTCTTCTTGACGAAGAGGACGGGACAAGCCCAAGGAGAAGATCTAGGAAGAATGAAACCTTTGTTCAAGGCCTCATCTAATTGCTTTTTAAGTTCGGCTAGCTCCAGGGGTGCCATCTTATATGGTCTTCTGGCTATTGGGACAGTTCCCCGAACAATATCTATCACAAACTCTACATCTCTGTCAGGTGGAATTCCTGGCAATTCCTCTGGAAAAACATCCGGAAAGTCACGGACTAACGGAATGTCTTCAAGTTCCGGAACAGGGTTGGCATTTAGGGAATAGAGTTGGCATTTGGCAACTCGAGTGGAGACATTTCCTATCTCACCCGAGGGATGGGTAAGCTGGACATTTCTAGAATGAGTATCAATCTTGGCATAGTGAGCTGACATCCAGTCCATGCCCAAGATGATATTAATATCTGAAGATTTCAATGCTATCAATGAGGCTAGAAAAACTAGCCTGTCTACTAGAATTTCATTGTCATAGGTTTTCCTAGAGGTTTGCCATTTACTACCAGGAGTTTGGACAACCAATGGAATTGGCATATCACAAAAAGACATGTTATGCAACTGTGCATAACTTTCTGAAATGAAGGAATGAGAAGACCCAGTGTCAAAAAGAACGGACGCTGGGTGATGATTAACAAGAAACATACCCAGCATGACGTCGGGATCCTCTGCAGCTTCTTCTGCTGACACATAGTTCACACGGCCACGTGCAGGAGTTGGCTTCACATAGTAAGCTTTGCCCGACTTGGCCTGCCCGACGGACTTTCCAGGTTGCTTGGCACCCACATTCTGAGGACACTCACGGGAATAGTGCCCTGGTTCTCCACACTTGTAGCATATCACTTGGTTGGCACGTGGTGCAGCATTGCCAGCTGGACCACCATAAGCTTTTGCTGGAGGGTTGGCCTGATTCGTCTGAGGCGCCACGTAGGGTGGCCTCGGAGTGTATCTTGGTGGCAGAGAACTGTTTGGAACCCACAGCCTGCGTTTTGGAAACGCGGAACCAGAAGACGAGCCAAATTCACGGGAGTGCTTCCTTGTGGCTTCGAAGTCAGTATGACCAGTCTCGGCACTGATCGCTTTGTTGACCAGGGCTTGAAAGCTTGCACACTCATGGAGGTGCAGATCACGATGCAGCTCAGGGCTCAGACCCTTACGGAATCTTGCTTGCTTCTTGGCGTCAGTAGACACCTCCTCTGTTGCATAGCGGGCGAGGTTACCGAACTCGCGGCTATAGGCATCCACAGACAACTTGCCCTGAGTGAAGGCACATAACTCGTCTCTCTTTCTATCCATCAGGCCCTCTGGAATATGGTGCAGACGAAAAGCTGCACTGAAGTCTGCCCATGTGGCCACTGGTTCAGCGGGACGCATAGCTTCAAAGTTCTCCCACCATAGATTGACGGGTCCTTCTAGGAAATACGCCGCAAAGGTCACCTTGTCGGCCTCAGACACATTCGCAGAGCGAATCTTGCGTGAGATGCTGCACAGCCAGTCATCAGCGTCGAGGGGATCGACGGAATGATGAAACTTTGGAGGATTCAACTTCACAAAGTCATTAAGGGACACTGCAGCATTCCTACGCTGACGAGCCGTATTCTGCTCAATACGCTCCAACAGTCGGTTGGTCTCTCTTTTGTTTCTTTCTGCCTCAAGCATCACTTCCACCAAAGAAGGCGGGTGAGGCAGGTCTTCCTGCGACGCCTGACTACCCTCGCCTTGCTCATGAGCAGGGGCACGGTTCAACCTGGTGAACACCATCCTGACAAACAAACTCATAGCTTAGACCAACATCATATCAATACTAGCTATGGATTAAGAATGTACTGAACACACGGAATGCGGAAATGAATATCCGAACAGCATGGTAACAAGCAACTGCTATATATACACCATGGTTCATACACACCCTTACATAGTTCAGTACAACCTTAACCGAAGAGCAAACTACTGAAATTATGAAACTACTCATCAGAGGCTTACAAGCTTCATATACATTATTTATCTAGGCCTCCGGAATTCATTTCACGTCACCGGCATACTTCACTAGTCACGCAGGACTGTGAATGTACGACTACTACCATCCTATCCTTCCGCTCACAGCTCAGGCATCCGCGTAGAACATCTCATAGAGATTACCTCCATGACCTGGTAGCTCAACTTGCGGATCAGGAAACACTCTAGCCTGAGATCCCTAGGATCCATAAGGACACGGATGTGGCCTTGGTCCCCTGACTGGTGGTAAGAGGGGTCCCCAAAGAGGTGTGACTCCTCCTATAGCTGGCCAGTCAACGTGAGCCGGAAGATGGGTCCTAACAGGGTTCAACATCTCCATCTCTCCATACCCTGTCTGGACTACCGGTGCCAGCTGCGTCAAAGTTGTCCACAAACGGGCACGGGTAGCATAAAGCTCCATACGGAGAGCACGAGCATCCCTGTCTCTGTTCTCTAGCATCTCAACAGTGGACTGCAGTAGTGGATCCTCCATAGAAGAATCAAAATAGACTCCACTAAGGTATCCCTCTTCACCAGGCTGAGAGGCCGGAACATAGCAGAACTCTGAATTCTGCAGCAGTGCATGTCTCGCTCTCATAATGGTCAGCATTGAATAGGCAGCATCTTGTACTGCCATGTCAACAGTGACTCCCAACCCATAGGACCAATGGATTGGCTCCTCAGCTCCAGGGTAGTCTGGAAATACCCTAACAGTGCAGATGTACTGGCTCTGGTTGAAGTCTCGGTACTGTTCCTCCACTGTGTACTCGGGGTACCAGCGGTAACCGCACACCGACATCACCCTGACCAGCATGGCCGTATGACCCGGCACATCAATGCACCTGGTCAGACGTACCACCTGACGAGAAGGACGGCCAGGCATCTGTAATTAGAGAGTAATGCAAAAGCATTAGAGCTCTGAATGAAAAATTGGGTAGCATAACGGCTGTAAATGCTCAAAACAAATTTTGAGACAACCCAAAATGGAATAGCGTAACCACTCAACTATCAAGTTCAACTCTCTGATCATCAAACTTACTTCCTGCTTCCTAGGAATAAAAGAAACCCAATATCTCTTGACCCGTAGTCCTATAAGCTACTGATCAGAAACATGAGCCTAGGAGAAGATGAGTAACCTAGTCCTTAATTCCCGCAGAAAAGACGAGGATGACCAGAATAGAATAACTTGAGAAGAGATCAAGAGTCTTACGTTCCCTTCCACAAACAATTCCCTTATATATAACTAAAGCAACTCTAGACTCAACTTCGACCAGTTTGGCTTAGTAATCCTACAGTCAGTCACGCTCTGATACCAACGCTGTCGGGACCCCGATCCTAAGCCATAGGAATCCAGCCTGTAACACATCGCATCCCTTTGTGGTCTCACGCACGGTTAACTCCATGGCTGCAGCCTTACCTTAGCCGGGACCGTTTGCGTCTTTTGACTCACGTATGAGATAGTGTCGCTAGCAATCCAATGTCAAAGAACCCGGATCGACATGTCTAGTCATAAACCAAAGTGGCAGTACCGCACAAGGACAGGCATACATGACCCAACAAAGCAGGTGTCGGTCATCAGCGAATGTAGACGAGTCGTGGCAAGCTACAAGGACTCCATTACATCGCGTGACATTTCCCCAAAGGGGACAGACACAGCAGCTAAGAAGGACACATGCCGGTCAACCAATGTGTCCGGAGCAGTAGCGAACTACCAAGGCTCGTTGGATCACAAAGGGGCATTTCCTTGTAAGGAATGCTACTAAAGCTCACGACTAGGTAATTGAACCCCATACATATCAAGTACGACACACGTACGCATGGCATACCGATATGTATAGATACATCGATGGCATCACAACATAACCATAAACATACAAGCTTTATTTAAGAGGCTCGGAAGAGCCACACACATAATATTACACATCAAGGGTCTCACGACCCATAATAGCAGTCATTCAGTTACAAGCCAGCGGAAGAGTTATAAATTGTCTGAGTACAGACATGGCAACTAGAAGGCACATGGCCTGACTATAGTACAGATCCAACGTAGGGCCAGATCGTAGCTGGGACACCAGCTACTCGTCGTCGTCGATGTCTACGAAGAACCCTCCATTAGGGTCATTAGCAACCTCTGCAACAGGTATTAAGCAAACATGAGTACGAAGGTACTCAGCAAGACTTTAGGATAACTAACTACTCATGCAAGGTATCAAAAGGTATTGTGGGGTTTCATGCAGAAAGCCAGCATTTGACTCGTGGCTAGACAAGTTGCATTTTCAAATAATTTTGACAACTTGATTTCTCGCACACGAGTCCACTAACACCACAACAATACACTATCGTGGAATCATTCCGTCTCCGTATGGAAATGCTGTCCACGACACTCACGCTTATCTTGGCAATTTTATGAGTAGCCATTGAAGTTATCTATGAACAACATATGTCTCCAAGTAGTCCATATCCGCGGACGCGGCTATTCGAATAGATCATAACCCTGCAGGGGTGTACTTCGTGACACACGCTCTCGCCACTTATCGCCATGTGCACGTCATGCACCGCGACAACCTTCAAGCGGAAGCCCAGCGAGGGAGTCGGCCACGACCGTTAACCACACTAGTACCTAGTCCAGGTTTATCGCCTATCTGAGAGTAACCCGTACGGAAGTCCGGCCAAGGTTTCCGCCACGGCCTCAAACGATGTACGCAGGGTTCCCAAGCCCGCCATTCGGGTGCCACTTGGTACACCGTGCCACTGCCTACTGCATCACGGTCCACCTCTCAGGTCAGCACCATGCACGGCCTCCAGCATTACTATAAACACCAGAAACTACTTGCAACTCCTGGACCGAGTACTATGCGATTAATAGGCCGAGCGGGGTCATATTTCAGGGCCCAGCATGTGGTAGTATCTAGTCTTGGATTACATACACGGAACTCAGTTCCTAAGGACGGTTCCAATGAAACAACCCGCCATGTACTCCTACACAGCCTTTCACCGGTACCTTTACCAAATCAGGTTCAACACACAACCTTTACTTACCGAACACATTCTCACAATTATGTTCATCTCCCAGATGACAGACCATACACAACTCTAAGCATAGCATGCATATCAGGATAAGGCACATCATAGCTCAGGCAACTACCAGGTATGTTAGGTTGCAAGGTTCGGCTATTTACTGTGACAAGGTTAGGTCATGCAAAGGAAGTGGGTTCAACTAACGTGGCAAAAGCAGTTGTAGCATTTGATCCTAATGCAATAAATAAGTGCAGGAGCAAGAACATGGGAATTATCGGGATGATCAAAAGGGTTGCTTGCCTTGTTGCTCAGAGGAGGGACGATATCCGTCAGACGGATATTCGGTGGAATCCGGGGGTGCGGAGCCTACCGAAATGAATGGCAACATTCAATAACAATCATATGCAATCAAAATGATGCATGAGCATGGCATGAGAATGCAAGGTGATAAGTTATTATAATCAATATGTATTAGGTTTAGAGTTGATTTGAATCACACTCGAATATCAATTCAAACGAGGTAGTCTCGGATACCGGTTTAATTGATTCGACCTGATGCTCAGATCAACTTGATGTTAGCATGCATGAGATGTCATGTTAAGGTACTGATTTGTAATTAGGACAGTGTGTGATCATGGCATTCATAATGAAATTTGAATATTTTCCAAATTCCATTTATAAAGTAATTATAAGAGTTGAATTATTCCTTATTCTACATGTTAGGGTTCTGTAACTTTTCAAACATAGTTGAAAATAGCATATTCAGAATCCTTGAATTTTTCTGATACTTTTTCATATATAAATTATTTTCATTGGAGTTACAGATTAATTTCTATGATTTACAAGTTTTAGCAATTTCCTGGAATTATTTCTATACTGGAAATTCTCTTTATTGCATCAGCCTGACGTCAGCAGGTCAGCCGACCTGTTCAGGTCAAACCTGACAGGGGGGACCCACTGGTCAGCCTCTCTGGGACTAATCCCGCGCTGACCAGTCCCTTAACTACGTTGACTTGGCCTTGGGCCCACTGTCAGCGAGTGATTTAGCTCCTAATCTGCTGGATTAGCTTTGCCACGTCGGCCCCCACCGGAGCATGGCCGGCGGGGACCACGGGCGCAGCGGAGGGCTCGCCGGAGAGGGCTAGACAGCGCATCGGCCTTCGGTTTTGGGCGCAGAAAGGAGCTACGGGACGCTGGTGCAACGCCGCATCTAGCGGGGGCATCAGGGGAGGCTAGGGTCGCCGGGAGAGGCGCCGGCGACGAGCCGAAGCGGCGGCTGAAGGTCGGCCTTCTACGAGAGATGGCTCTAGGGCATGGGGAGGGCAGCTCGAGGGCTCATCACACTCCTGGAGGCTCCAGGAGCTCGATCCCTAGCTCAAGCGCGTGGAACAGGCACCACAGCGACGGCGACGACATGACCGGCGGCGAGGAGCTCTCGGCCTTGGTGGGGAACGGGGCTACGGTGCACGGAAGAGTGTGGGGTGAGAGGGGAAACGATGACGAGCTGACGGCGGTTCCGATGGTGCTGTTGTAGGGCTCGGGGGTGCGCCGGAGGGAGCGAATCGACGGGAGAGGTCCGGCGGCCGAAGGTGGAAGACGATGGCGTTGGGGGCGATGCAGAGCTCGGGGAGACTTCGGCTTCTGCAGGGATGACCAGACCGACGAGGCGGAGCTAACGGCGTGCTCAGCAAGAGGATGCTAAGGCTAGGGGCACGGGCAGCTCGAGCTTTGCTCGGCTCCAATGGCAGCAGAAGGGGGAGGAGAGATCCGGGAGGAGGGAGAGAGCTAACGTTGGGAATGGATAGAGGTGGCCTCGGGGAGCTTATCCCCGGCCTTGCCAGCGCGAGGCGGCGGCCAGGCAGGCGCACAGGTGCGTGGCCGCGCCGGAGAAGGCGGCGGCCACCTCCTGCTCCTACTAGCGCGAGGGAGGAGACGACTCGGGGAGATGGGTCGGGCCAGGCTAGGCGACAAGTAACCTCTTTTCCATTTCCTTCTGTTTTATTTCTGTTTTAATTTCTCACATTGATTTGCTATTTATTTCAGCTCCAAAAAGGTTGTAAAAACTATTTTAAACACACCTGAATATTTGTTATAATATTCCCAACCATTTCCAAAGTTTTCAACATTTTTGAACATTTATAGTTTCTGATTTCAAATTTAAAATTTGAAACCAGTGGCTTTTTGCATTAATTTAAAATGCTTAAAGTGTCAAGAAAATAGTTTTCTCCAATGCTCATTTACTTTCATGATTTATCAGAAAGTTTTAACTTTTCTTGAGGCCATTTTGGGTTCATTGATTTTAACTAGTTTGAGATTTTCTTTATTTAAAGTAGTGGCTAGGGTTTTGAGTTTTTTTTCCTTGGCCACTTTCTTGTTCTTTTTGAAAATTCTTAGATGCAAATGCAAAGAAAACATGAGCACAAGACTAACTTGCTTAAGGTGTCAGGGATGTGACAGTGAAGTGGCGGAGAGGAAAACAAGAGGCAACTGGCAAAAAGGTAAATGCAAGAGATGAGTTTGTGACACCTACTTGGATAGATCTTGACTTGATCTCTCCTCCCCGGCAACGGCGCCAGAAATCCTTCTGCTAGTGTGACAACAGACCTTCCCTGGTAACGGCGCGAGGAATCCTGCTGCTACGGGCTACGCCTATAGGGACTTCCTTGGCAAATATGCAAAGGATTTTCCCGTGGCCTTGGAGCCTTGTCTTGGTGTTCCCTTGAAGAGGAAAGGGTGATGTAGCACAGCGGCGATAAGTATTTCCCTCAGTTTGAGAACCAAGGTATCGCTCTAGTGGGAGGATCGCATCAAGTCACAAGTACCTTCACAAACACAAAGAGCTTGCACCCAAACGCTATGAAGGGGTTGTCAATCCCTTATAGATTGTTTGCTAAGTGAGAACTGAAAGCAAGGAGTAAAAAAAGCAAAGTAAAAGTGAAAGTGGATACGATAGTTGTGAATAGACCCGGGGGCTGTAGTATTCACTAGTGGCTTCTCTCATGAAAGCAAGTAGACGGTGGGTGAACGAATTACTGTCGACCAATTGATAGAACCGCGTAAAGTCGTGATGTTATCTACGGCAATGATTATATCTATAGGCATCACGTCCAAAACAAGTAGACCGATACTTTCTGCATCTACTACTATTACTCCACATGTCGACCGCTATCCAGCATGCATCTAGTGTATTAAGTCCGAAAGAACAGAGTAACGCCTTAAGCAAGATGACATGATGTATATGAACAATCTCAAATCTATGATGAAAGCCCATCTTGTTACCCTTGATGGCAACAACATGATGTGTGCCTTGCTGCCCCTTCTGTCACTGGGAAAGGTCACCACACGGTATGAACCCAAAACCAAGCACTTCTCCCATTGCAAGAATCATAGATCTAGTTGGCCAAACAAAACCCAAGACTCGGAGGGACTTACAAGGATATCAAATCATGCATATAAGAAATCAGCAAAGACTCAAATATAATTCATAGATAATCTGATCACAAATCCACAATTCATCGAATCTCGACAAACACACCGCCAAAGAGGATTACATCGGATAGATCTCCATGAAGATCATGGAGAACTTTGTATTGAAGATCCAAGAGAGAGAAGAAGCCATCTAGCTACTAACTACGAACCCATAGGTCTAAAGTGGACTACTCACGAGTCATTGGAGAGGCGATGTTGTTGATGTAGAAGCCCTCCAACTCCAAAGTCCCCTCCGGCAGGGCACTAGGAAGGGTCTCTAGATGAGATCTCGCGGAAACGGAAGCTTGCGGCGGCGGAAAAGTGTTTTCGTGGATGCCCTGATTTTTTCTGCAATTTTAGGGAATTTATAGGCCAAAGAGCTAGGGCAGGGGAGCGCGAGGGAGGCCACAAGCCTGGTTGCCGCAGGCCCCCCTAGCCGCGGCAACAGGGCTTGTGGGCTCCCTATGGGCCCCCTGCCTTGGCCCTCAAGTCCCCTGACCTTCTTGCGATCTGGAAAAATTTATTTCGGGGATTTTATTCTGTTTGGACTCCGTTCCAAAATCAGATCTCAAAATAGTCACAAACACAGAAAAAACAGGAACTGGCACTTGGCACTGAATTAATAAGTTAGTCCCAAAAAAGATATAAAAGGTATATAAAACATCCAAAGTTGACAAGATAACAACGTGAAACCATCAAAAAATTTAGATACGTTTGAGACGTATCACCCATAAAGCGATAAATATCAACATAAAAGCATGATGCAAAATGGACGTATCAAGCCCCTGCAGGGTTTAATCTTTCGGAAAGCCATGCCCGCGGTTATGTGGCAAATGTGGATATTTTGTTCACATCCGGTTCTAGACAACTTAAAGTAACTCTAATAAAACTGCCAACTGTGTGCGTAACCGTGACTGTCTCCTTCGAAGACCACTCTTCGATCGGGAACACGGTGGGGTTATGTTTGACGTAAGTAGGTGTTCAGGATCACTTGGTGATCATCTAGTCTTCGATCGCTCGTGTAGACCACCATATAATTACTCTGGTCATCGTAAGTTAGCCACCATTTATGCTTAGGTTGCTACAAACCCATACACTAAACCTTCCTCACCTAATAACTTGACTAGATTCAGTACCAAGGTCATTAGATTGCTGAGTCCCCGTGGCTCACAGATTACTACAAACCCCAACAGGTACAGGTATGCCTGACGCAGGAGATCCTGATGACAAACAGTTGAAGTGGGAGTTCGATGAGGACTCTGGCTGTCTGTATGTGAACTATCTGGAAGACTGAGGCCTTGGTCGTGATCGTGGGCTAGCATACGGGATGTGTTAGATCATCTGTTTTTTTGTTTAAAGTCCGTAGCTGGACTTGCTGCTACTCTGAATAATGTGTGTCTGTAAGCTATATGATATATTCTTAACAGATGGCAAGTGTATGCCCTACTTGTTAATCTTTACTTATGTATTGTGATGATTATCCCGTTTGCGAAACGCATAGATGCGCCCATTTCCCCTTTTGAGGCCTCGCCCCCAAATAAGTAAAGGGACGCATCTAAGTCGTTACATCACGGGAGGAAGGGCCTCCACAGAGCGAGTCCGAAGGGAGACCGCAGATCCGGGGGGGCGGAGGCACTCCGGCGTAGTGGTGACGTTGGCTGGCGGCTAGGGCACCGAGGGTGGACTTGGGCACGAAAGGGGAAACTGAGTACCACTTCGGCCTAGCCCTCCCTTTAGGTGTCGGTTGATGCGACCAGTTGTACTACTCTGAAGAGTGGTTGTGCCGGTCCTAGAACAGACTAGGAATTAGCGGTTTAACCGCGTAATCAGACTGGTTGTTCCGCTCGGGCAAGACAACAGATGATTAGCGTTTGTACTGCATTAACCACTGGTTGTATCGCCCAGCTAGAACCACCACCATGAAGGTTTCAATGCGTACAATTTTAGATGAGAGGGGTTTCAAGGTGAGGAGAGCTTGGGACAGAGATCAGACATAGGAGTACAATGGGGTAAGCTCCAAGGTGAACTAGAGGAAACGCAAAAAGACAAACCGTGAAGGATACCCACACCTAAATCTTAAGCAAACAAGAAGAGCAAATTAGGAAAAAAGATGCTGCTTTAAGAAAGACCAAAGGAAAATACCTCATTAGGAGGGGGCGGTGGCCGAGGCCACCTATGTTTGAGTCGATTGGTATGGCACCGCAAAGATTTTAACCTTGGGACCATGACGAAACTCGTCTTTGAGACACAAATACCATAAAAAATGGTGAATGTGAAAGATTTGATCGTTTTATGCATAATAGGAGGAGTGATAGTTCATTGAGGGAACTACACTCCCCTAAGTTCATGCCTACATCTAAACAGAATAGAATGATGAGAGTGATGGGATGTGCCTTATTTCAATGCACATTGCCCAAATCAATTATATTTAGATCATGCCTTAACTCGCGAAATCTTTCTTCATTCAAAGGCTTCGCGAATATATCTGCAAGTTGATCGTTAGTGTTCAGATAATTGAGACCAACTTCCCCGCATTTGATATGCTCCCGGATGAAATGGTGGCGAATACTGATATGCTTCATCTTGCAATGTTGAACAGGTTTACTGAAAATCGAGATAGAACTAATATTATCACAATAATGAGGCAACTTGTCACAAGTGACACCATAATCCTTTAAAGCTTGCCTCATCGAGAGCAACTGAGCACAACAACTAGCAACAACTACATATTCGGCCTTGGTGGACGAGAGAGAAACACGATTTTGTTTCTTTGAAAATCTACTTACTAGAGAGCGACCAAGGAATTGGCAACCTCCGGAAGTTGACTTCCTATCCACATGGTCTCCTGCCCAATCCGAGTCCGAATATCCTATGAGATCAAATTAAGCACCTTTGGGATACCATAAGCCAAAGTTTGGGGTATGAGCCAAATATTGAAAGATTCGCTTGACTGCCACATAGTGGTTTTCCTTAGGTGGGGATTGAAATCATGCACAAATTCCCATACTCCACATAAAATCTGGTATAGATGCACAAAGGTAAAGCAGAGAACCAATCATAAAGCGGTGTACCTTTTGATCCACGACTTTACCATTGGGATCGAGGTCAAGATGGCAGTTGAGAGGCATGGGAGTGTTGGCCTTGGCCGGTTTAAGATCATCCATCCTGAACCTTTTGAGGATGTCTTGAGTATATTTTATTTGATTGATGAAGGTTCCTTGACTTCATTGCTTGACTTTGAATCCAAGGAAAAACTTCAACTCTCCCATCATAGACATCTCAAACTCTTTAGTCATTAGTCCAGCAAATTCTTCATTAAAAGCTTTCTTAGGAGAACCAAAGATAATATCATCAACATATAGTTGGCATATGAACAAGCTCCCCTTGACCTTCTTAGTAAAAAGAGTGGGGTCAATTTTCCCAACTTAAAATCCACGATCATGTAACATCTCGGTAAGGTGCTCATACCATGCACGTGGGGCTTGTTTAAGGCCATAGAGTGCCTTATCAAGAACATACACATGATTAGGGAACTTGAGATCCTCGAACCCCGGGGGTTGCTTGACATAAACCAACTCCTTATGGGGACCACTAATAACTGCACTCTTCACATCCATTTGGTATAATTTGAAGTTATGATGAGAAGAAAATGCAAGCACCATGCGAATAGATTCAAGGCAAGTACATGAGCAAATGTTTCACCGTAGTCAATGCCCTCGACTAGGGAGTAGCCTTGTGCTACCAATCTTGCCTTGTTATGAGTGACGACACCATTCACATCTTGCTTGTTCTTAAAGATCTATTTTGTCCTAATGACACTGTGGTTCTCCTTTGGTCTTGGCACCAGTCGCCACACTTTGTTGCGCTCTAAGTCGTTGGGTTCTTCATGCATGGCTTCAACCCAATCCATGTCTTCGAGAGCCTCTTGTACCTTTAGTGGTTCAATGCAAGAAACAAACACATGATGGGCACTAAAGTTTGATAATTGACGATGGGTGGTTACCCCTCTGTGTAAGCTATCGTAGACATTGTCCGGTACATGAGAATTATTTTTGAGAGTTTTGACAGGCTTGGCTGCACGTCTTTCTTGAATCTCCTCAGGGGTAAGCTGAGGAGCCTGTTTGAGACTTTTACCGCCATTGCGAGGTTGCCCTTGATCTTGACCTTGGTTTTTTTTCTTGAGCTTGCTCTTGATCTTGGACTTGGTCTTGATCTTGAGCTTGCTCTTGACCTTGAGCAACCTCAGAGGGGACAGCTTGATAAAGGACATCACTTGGTGTAGGACCATCCTGAGATTCATCTTATCCTTGATCAATATCATAGGGTTGAGGGCCTTCACAGTGTTCTTCGGAAGCGTGTGGGTCTTGCATTGATGATGGTTCCACATGAGTGGAACATTGTCCTTCTCCTTCAGCCACAAGGGATTCCTCAACGGGCAGGAAGTGTCCCACACCCATTCTTCTTATGGCTTGGGGAGGAATTTCATCACCTACATCACAAAGACCACTTTGCTCCACTTGGGAGCCATTATTCTCATCAAACTCCACGTTACACGTCTCCTCAATGAGCCCTGAGGACTTCTAGAGGACTTGGTAAGCGTGAGAGTTTGTAGCATAACCAACAAATATGTCCGCTTGAGCTCTAGGTTCAAATTTAGACAATCGAGGACCCTTCTTAAGAATGAAACACTTATAGCCAAACACCCAGAAGTACCTGAGGTTGGGCTTGTTGCCATTAAGAATTTCATATGGAGTCACGTTCAAGCCTTTGCGAAGGTAGAGCCGATTGGATGCATGACATGCGGTGTTGATGGCTTTGGCCCAAAAGTTATAGGGAGATTAAAAATCCGCCGTCATGGTTCTTCCCGCATCCATCAACCTCCAGTTCTTCCTTTCCGCCACACCATTTTGTTGAGGGGTGTAAGGCACAGAGTATTGATGCTTGATTCCTTCATCACTCAAAAATTCATTTAGGGTGTAATTCTTGAACTCAGTGCCATTGTCACTTCTAATCATCAATATCTTTGCATTATGTTGGCATTGAGCTTCATTAGCAAAGTCGATGACGGTTTGTTGAGTCTCACTCTTTCTCTTGAAAAAGTATACTGAGGTATATCTTGAGTAATCATCCACTATCACCAAGAAATAGTTTCATCCCCCAAGACTATGATAGGATGGAGGACCAAAGAGAGCCATGTGGAGGAGCTCCAACGTCCTTTTTGAGTAGATGATAGTCATGGGGCGGTGAGCTGTGACATGAATCTTTCCTTCAATACACGCACTGCAAGCATGATCTCTGGCGAAACTCACATTTGTTAGTCCAAGAACATGATCCCCTTTGAGGAGACTTTGGAAAGATCTCATATTGACATGGGCTAGCCGGCGATGCCAAAGCCATCCCACATCAACTTTAGCCATTAGGCAAGTTGCGGTCTTAGTGGGTCACTCCTAAAGGTTAACCACATAGAAACCGTTCTCGACATGCCCAACAAAGGCTACTTTAAGAGTCTTGATCCACAAAAGGGCCACAAGTCAATGCCAAATAAGGTACTAAAGCCCATAAGTGCAAGCTGTTGAATGGAAACTAAATTGTATGCGAGGGTCTCAACAAGCATAACCTTTTCAATGGTAAGTTCCGGAGGAATTACCACCTTGCTGAGACCCAATACCTTTGAAATCGCATCATCAACAAAGGATACTTGGGTGGCAATGGATGGGTCGGGATGAACGTCCACCACCAAGTCCTTGCTTCGGGTCATATGATTTGTTTATCCACTATCAAGCAACCAGGACACCCCACAGGAAGCAAACTCCTGCATAAGATCAATGCTTGGATTTGGGTACCCATTCCTTAAGAACCAACAAACTTAGCAAAAACATTCCTATCACTGGCACGACACAAAACATAAGAGGGGTTAAAGTCATCGGTTGTGTTGGGTAGAGGGGTTTTGCCCTTCATGACATTACCACCCTTAGCTTGGTCCTTTTTCTTCTCATGAGTACCCTTCCCAAATTTAACAAAGGTTTCCATAAGCCGGGGAGGTTGCTTGGTATTCTTCTTCTTGTTCTTCTTGGACTTGGGTGCAACCCAACTCCTTATTTTGCAACTACTTCCTTATGGCTGCTCAAAAGGTCATTAAGATTCTTTTCACCTTGGATGCTTGTCACAAGGCCTTTCTCAAGCTGCTCTATTAATTTGGTGTTCTCCTCCACAAGATGTGCATTCTCACAACAGGGGTTAGTAGCATGTACATTATCAATTAAAACTAATGGAGAGCACGTGGCTATTTCCTTAGTGAGTTATACTTGGAGTTTAGCATGATACTCTTTTAAAGAAACATGAGAACTCTTCAAGTCCTTGTGATCCTTGTCAAGTGTTGAAAGCTCTTCCTTGAGTATAATATGGTCAAGCCCAAGTGCGCACTTTTCGGATTGAAGCACACGGGTAAAAACAAGAGCATGATCAAGATCTTTCTTTAACTTAGCATGGTCATCGTTATGTGACTCCTCAAGAGTCAAACAAAGTCCTTGCTCCTCTCCAAGAGCAATAGAAAGATCCACAATCTCATCAGCATAGTCATAACTATGACCTTGTAATGTAGAAATAGTTTCTTCATGAGATTCAATGAGGTCATCAGCCTCTCCAAGTTGTTCCAAGAGAGAAACAAAATGCTTGTTGTATTTACCCTTGAGTTTTCTCATGAATTTATCAAACGAGTTTTCCTCCTCCTCTACCTTTTACTTTTCATCACCACTAATAGAGGTAGTGGAAATGGTAGCAATAAGATTGGATGTTTTAATGTGGTATGTTACCTTGTTGGATGCCTTCCCATAAGGCACTTGGCAATGCAGTTTTCGTTGGGGGCGTTGAAGAGGGACACCTTGCTTGGAGAAGAGGATGCAATGGCCATGGTGGCCATCCCATTGCTTCACCACTTGCATCGTCATCCTCATCCTCATCGGAAATGTACTCCTCTTGAGCCATCAACACCTTTTGAGGCTTTTTCTTGACGAAGTTGTTCTTGTTGGGGAAGGGCTTGGCTTTGTCTTTTCAAATAAGTTTGTCACTATTGTCTTCCCTCTTCTCATAAAGACAATCAACCACAAATTGACTCACATCGCCACAGTTGTAGCAAGTTCTCACACGTTGCTTGCCTTTGGGCCCATTTGAGTTGTTCTTGGAGAAATTTGGCTTTGAGTTTCTCTTGTTGCCCCAAAACTGTCTTGATGCAAGAGCCATATGCTCGTGATAAGCATACTTGGTGTCTTCGGGGCACAATTCCTCTTCTTCTTCCTCATCTTCCTCCAATTCAGCATTGGCCTTCAAGGCAAGGTTGGGAGAGTCTTTTCTTGACCATTGAACACGAGCAAGAGCATTGGCAATAGTCTTGTTCAATATGTTCATGGCAATGAACTCATCCAACACATCGCTTGAAGACAAGGAGTGAAAGTCTGACGGATGACGGAGGACATGGATTTGTTGAAGGGAATAATAGGCTTGAGAAACTTATGTTTGATCCAGTTGTCGTCCACATCCTTGCTCCCATGATCTTGAAGAGCGACAACAAGAGCAGTCACCCTTCGATATAGCTCACGAGGATCTTCATCCTCAATCATAACAAATTCATCAGCCTCATCAAGTATCACTTCATAGTTTGACCGTTGAATGTTAGAACTTCCCTTCTACATGGAAATGATGTGCTCCCAACAATCTTTGGCACGAGTGAAGGGACGCAAATGTGCAAGATCTTCAATGGGAATCGTTGCTTGAAGGATGAACATGGCTGAATGACTGAGCTGATTGTCAACCTCTTCCTTGGAGTGGGGTTTCTTGGATCATGAGGGTAGTAGCCTTTCTCGATGATTCTCCAAAGCTATGTTGAGTTGTGATTCAAATGAGCCTTTATACGAAAAACATAGTTAGCAAAATCATTCTTAACAAGCTTTGTTGGAGGACCTAGATTAATAATATACGGTGGGTGGACCGGTCCTCCATAGACCATGGTTGGAGGAACTCAGGCAAAGGTATTTGCCCCCCTCGTTCCTTGATGCAATTTATCCTTTTCACTACTAGCATTTTCCTTTTTGGAATTGGCCCCTGTATCTGAAGTTGCGGGATTACCACAAACAACGGGTCGGTAGACGGTTTGTAAATATCAAGGAAGTCTTTAAACATGTTCTTGACTTTGACAACCACTAAGGATTTAAATGTGGACATGACCTCATTTAACTCCTCTCGGGTGACCGAGCTTGCAACAGCTCCCTAGGGCACCTCTTCAACCTAGTCCTCGTCAGCCATACTCTTTGGGTGGTGAAACCCTTAATAAAGAGACGAGGCTCTAATACCAATTGAAAGGATCGATATGGTTGACTAAAGGGGGGTGAATAGGCAACTAACAAATTTTAAACTTCTCTTTAAACAAATTAGGATTAGCAACAAATAGGTTGTCTAGATATGCAACTAGGTGAGCAACCTATATGATCCTAACAACAACAATAATAAGCAAGAAGTAAATACAATTAAAGGTAAGAAATAACCACAAGTGGAACCAATGAAGACGAGGTTGTGTTTCCGAAGTTCCTTCCCTTTGAGGAGAAGTACGTCTTCGATGGAGCCGTGTGGAGGCACAATGCTCCCCAAGATGCCACTAAGGCCACCGCATTCTACTCATGCCCTCACACAATGCGAGGTGTCGTGATTCCACTAAGTGGTGCCCTTGAAGGTGGCAACATGACCTTTACAAACAAGGTTGGGGATCTATCCACAACTTAATTGGAGGCTTCAAATGAAACCACGAAGCTTCACCACAATGGAATGTGGCTCCGAGGTGACCTCTTCCGTCTAGGGTGCTCAAACACCCATGTAGCAGCCCGAGACTGACGCTCCAGAAGATTCCCCTTTATTCTGTTGTCGTCGTGTGATTCATTTGTTTGTCGCGATCATCATCGCATCATGCGCATCATCCATCTTGCACCGACACTTCGTTGTCGTTTGTTTTCAAAACTTGCGTCCGTTATTAGTTGTCGGTTCTCTCCATTTTTGTCGTTGACCGTTTTGAGACCAACCACACCCGCACGCGCCCGCGACATCATTAAAATATTGTTTTTAAAAGTGTGTATAAAATATTCTCGGATTGTGTTGAAACTTGGCGTGTGGTCTTGTTATAGTGTGGGTAGGCTTTCTGCCAATTTTCGTCGCAATCAAAGCTTGTTTGATACCCGAATGGTCGACCGTAGCGGCACCGTCTTTGGTTTAATTGTTGGATGTTTAAACTTTTTAAACTCGTTGCCGGGCTGCCCGTATTCCTCTCATATCTCGTCCATAGCTCTCTACACAGCCCACCCATCACTTAACCCCTAATCCCTCTGATCTGGACGTCCAATGAAGATCGAACGGTCCGAAAACGGCGTCCAAAGCCCTCCAAATCAGCTCTTGCCTATAAATAGACGCCCTAGACGTCTAGATCAGGAACCCTAGCCTTCCTCGTTTTCCCGGCCGAACCAATCACACTTGCAGCCACCTCCCCTATCCCACCTCGCGCACGGGCCCGTGGAACCCAGATCCGACCCGCCCCGGGCCCGATCTGGACCGAGACTCGTCGTCTCCCGTGTCCTAGCGTCGTTCGCTTGCCACAGCCAAGAGTGTGCTCCTCTTCCCCATCTTCGCCCGTCGCCCCGTCTCCGCCCATCACCCCTCTCCGGCAGCTCGCCGCCTCGCCAGCCACTGGCTGCCGCCGGCAACCCATGCTGGAGCTCCCTCTGCTCCTCTCTCTTCTTCTCTCCCTCACCCGCGGTGCTTCTCTTCACGTAGGTCCCGACCACCATGGAGCTTTTCGCCGGCCTTCAGATCCGGTAGCCGTTGCCGTCCGGCCTCCTCCTCGTCGCGTGGAGATGCGTCGCCCCTGCCACTCGATCCAGGTGGGATAGGGAGGGACGGCGACAGCCAACCACGCCCCCTCGTGGTGCGCTGCCTGCATGGGCCGACCCGCATCGATGAGATCCAGCCCCGAGGCCAGTCCAGCCTCTCCACCGTCGGCCCGTAGGCCATGGTGAGCATCCATTCGGCCCAGACCCCCCTGATATCTGTCGCCAGGGTGAAAAATAATTATAATGCGCTCACATGTTCAGCCCAACACATTGTAGTTTTAGGCCCGTAGTTTTTTTTTCTTGACGATTTTATCAGTTTCCAGGGTTGTAGAAAAAATGCATGATTTTAAAACGCCCGTAGTTTTTGAACTATACGTCGGATGGCAACAAATTATATATGTAAAACGTGTAAAATTTTGCATATATTAAGATTTTTCAACTCTCATGCATATTTAAAACTGTTAAGCATGCTATTTGTATTGGTTTGTGTGTCAACATGATGGAAACGGTTTAATTCGTAGCTAGATAGCCGTAGCTCCGTTGGAGATGAGCTATATATGTAAATCGACTAGAATGACGAGTAGAATCACGAGAACCACTTTGTTTTTCCATTTAACAACTTAAAATACATTTATGACAGATCTAGACAGAATACAAAGTTAGCACATGGGGTCAGTTCGGAGATGCTTTATGTTGTTTCTGGCCTCATTTAAAATGCTTAGATATGTAGTTATTTATGCTTCACCACCTGCCATGTTTAAGAACCTCTCTTTTATGATTTGACATCTCCCATCCTTTCTTTGACTCTTTTCCTTTTTTGTATGGGAAATTCTCCCAAATGACAAATGAATAGGTGTGGAAGTTATAATTTTAAATAAACCACGATCGAATCTATGGAAGCATTGGCTTATATGTTCCTTTTAGTTTCGACTTTAGGCATAATTTTTTTTTCTCTATCTTCTTCCAAGAACCACCTAAGGTTTCACCAAAATATTGTCGTGTACCTAAACGGGAGTGAACTAAATAATTTGTATGTGGAGTTTTGTCAATATGCAACTCGTTGCATATTGAGCTTCACTTAACGTGTAGTGTTTGACTGTTGTGATTTGACATGCCGTGCCTTGTATGATTTAGCCGAGCATACATCATATGTGTTGTGCTTCATGTCATGATTTGTGTGGTGAATATCGTGTGTTGATTCTTGTTTCCGGATTGCTTCGTGTCGATAGAGTTCTGCAAGCGTGTCGGAATGTGAGGATCCGTTCGACTACGTCGGTTCGTCTGCTTCACGGAGTCGTTCTTCTTCCAAGCGGGATCAAAGGCAAGATGACCATTGCCCTAGATACCATTACTATCATTGCCATGCTAGTTGTTTCGTTTCTATCGTTATGTCTTGCTGCCTACCACTTGTTAAATATCAGCCACCCAACATTACAATGAAAACCTCTAATCTTTCCACTACCCACCAAACCTTGTTTGGCTATGTTACCGCTTGCTCAGCCTTTTGTTAGTGTTGCTAGTTGCAGGTGCAGTTGCTTCCATGTGACAACATGGGTTCCTGGTTATATCACCATATTATCGCTAATTAATTTAATGCACCTATATACTTGGTAAAAGGTGAAAGGCTCGACCTTTCTAGCCTTGTGTTTTGTTCCACCTTTGTCGCATTAGTTTTGTCTACCGATGTTATGTTCCATAAATGAGCACTCCTAACATGCTTGGGGTTGTTATGGGGACCCCCTAGATTCTCGTTTTGGGATAAAACTCGTCTGGCAAGGCCCAACATTGGTACTATATTTGCCCAACATAATAATTCTGTTAATACTGAAAAACATAGGGTGTCATGAACCCGAGGAGTAATTCAACATAATACAGGGGGGCAGTGCTGCTGGTGCTCGTCCAAAATAGAGCACCGTGCGGGGCCAACCCGGGGCAACTCGGGAGATGTCTATCAGGCCACCATACGCTTCGCTTATCCGTCGTGTCCTGAGAACGAGATACGCGACTCCTATCGGGATCGTAGACACGCCGGACGGCCTTGCTGGACTTGTTCTACCTTGCTCGAGCGTCTTGTGCGAGGGATTCCGAGGATACTTTGGGCTATCTCGAGGTTGAGGTTTTCCAATAGGAACCCGTGGAGATCACGGATTTCCCTAATCGAGGTCATTCCGTCGCAGTGTGTGGTAGTTTGTGATGGACTAGTTGGAGCACCCCTGCAGGGTTAAATCTTTCGGAAAGCCGGGCCCACAGTTATGTGGCAACGTGGAAACTTTGTTTAACATACGGTTCTAGAAAACATGAAGTAAGCTTAATTAAAACATGCCAACTCAGTGTGTAACCGTGATTATCTCTTTCGTGAGCTCCTTCTCCGATCGAGGACACGATGGGGTTATGTCTGACATAAGTATGTGTTCATGATCCTTCATTTGATCATCAGTAGTTCACGTCCGCTATGCATAGAACATCCCCCTCTTTTATTCTTGTACTCGTAAGTTAGCCACCTCAAATAAATGCTTAGTCACTTGCTACAACCTCACCACTTAACCACTCCTCACCCATTAAGCTTTCCTAGTCTTGATACCTTTGGAAATGAGATTGTTGAGTCTCTGTAGCTCACAGATTACTACAACAACAGTTGCACGTATAGGTAAAGAGTTACTTGACATGAGCGCGCTGATTGTGCTATTTGGAGTTTCTTCTTCTTCTTCTTCAATCTAGGATGGGTTCCAGGCCGGAAGCCTGGATAGCAAGGATGGACGTCATTCTTTTATAGTTCGTTTTCGTCCGTAGACGGACTCTTCTCTTCTTCATGATGACTGCATATTGCTATATTGATGTGACCTTGATGTAACTTGTGGCGAGTGTAAGCCAACTCCTTATACTCATCTTTTTAGTACATGTACTTGTAACAATATCCATTCTTGCGAAACGAAGAGATGCGTTTATTGTACTCGTAAGTTAGCCACCTCAAATAAATGCTTAGTCACTTGCTACAACCTCACCACTTAACCACTCCTCACCCATTAAGCTTTCCTAGTCTTGATACCTTTGGAAATGAGATTGTTGAGTCTCTGTAGCTCACAGATTACTACAACAACAGTTGCACGTATAGGTAAAGAGTTACTTGACGTGAGCGCGCTGATTGTGCTATTTGGAGTTTCTTCTTCTTCTTCTTCAGTCTAGGATGGGTTCGAGGCCGGAAGCCTGGATAGCAAGGATGGACGTCATTCTTTTATAGTTCGTTTTCGTCCGTAGATGGACTCTTCTCTTCTTCATGATGACTGCATATTGCTATATTGACGTGACCTTGATGTAACTTGTGGCGAGTGTAAGACAACTCCTTATACTCATCTTTTTAGTACATGTACTTGTAACAATATCCATTATTGCGAAACGAAGAGATGTGTTTCTATTCGTGGCGAGGCCCTCGCGCACAAATAAGGATAGGACCGCATCTTGGGCGTTACAACCCAAGAGTAGCAAAATCCACACAAGAAACTTTGGGGGAATCAAGTTTCCTTTGGTGGAAGTGTAGATCTAGATCTCCTCCTTAAATTCCTAGCAAGACAACAAGTTTGGGTGGTAGGGAGAGAGATCGGTAAAGAAAGCTTGGAGTGCATCAATGGTGGAGAGAGAGAGGTAAGAGATAAGAGGGAGGAGGAAGAAACCCCCCTTTATATAGGCCCCAGTTTCTAACTGTTACAACCGTTTTTACACGGTAGCGGTTCAACCGGTTGCCAGTACGGTACAACCAGGCTGCCTATTTTAGCGATACAATCACCCAGCCACCACCCAACAACCGGACCACACCACGAGATTGGCCAGCGGTTCCACCTGCCACTGCTGCTAGGCATGGCTAAGTCCCCATCGATACAACCGCTAAGAACACCGGTAGTACCCGCTATACTAATATAGCGGTATAACTGGGCCACCACCTCCCAACCACCGCAGCACAACAGAACCATGTCCGGTTGTGGACCGGTGTTGGGCTCGTTCAACCACCCACAGGGCGAGGGGCACAATCGCCCTAGGGAGCGGTACAACTGGTCAGTCAGGAAGGAGAGGCCTCTCTCTCAATGATGCGATGGAACGAGATGGGTGCAAAAGAGTGTGAGAGAGAATTGATTCACCCATAGACTTCCAATGTGGATTCCCTCTTAATAGTATGGGATCTCTATGACCAGAGAGAATAAACACGTAGGGAACACCTCTTCGATCTTTTCCGTTTGGAGGGAATACCTAACCGTCTTGTGTTTTACAAATGATACATCCACACTTGACACCTGGTTAGATAACATAGTGAGTTGTCATCATCACCGAAACACTAAGGTAGGAGAAGGCCCTTACACTTGTTTTCTGCATGTTTTTTTACATTTCAGGTTTTCCATACCAAACAAAGTCCAATTGCCCTGAAATTTTTTGGTGATTTTTTTGCTGGACCAAAAGAAGACCGACGAACATCGAAAGAAGGTTGGAGGCCTCACGAGGGGCCCACAAGCCAACAGGGCGCAACCTAGGGGCGCCTTGATGGCTTGTGCCTCCCTCGTGGCCCTCTCAACTCCGTTATTTGGATTATAAATTCTCATCTATCCTAAAAACACCACAGGGAGTCCCAAAACACTTTTTACGCCGCCGCAAGTCTCTCTTTCAACGAGAGGGCATGTGGAGCTTCGTTTCGGCACCCTGTCAGAGGGGGGTCAATCACGGAGGGCCTCTTCATCAATGTCTCTTCCCTCACGATGATGCGTGCATAGTTGACCATAGACCTATGGGTCCATCGCCAGTACTTAGATGGCAATCTCTCTCTCTTTGATCTTCAATACAATGATCATCGCATCGTTGCTTTTATCCATATGATGCAACTCCTTTTGTGCAGTGTGTCTGCTGGGATCCCATGAATTGTGGGTTTATGTTTAGATTATTCATGATAAATATTTGAGTCCCCTATGAATACTTATATGATTCTTATGTGCATGATTATGATAGCTTCGTAATTCTCTCTGATCTATTGAAATAGTTTGGCAAACTAGATCGATATTTCTTCGGTGAGAGAGTTGCATTGTGGTAGGTCCAACCTGGCGAATTTCTATATCCCAGTGACAGAAGGGGACATGATGCGTCTTTATGTTGCTCCTACTAAGGATAAAATGATGGGGTTTATTCATATTGCTTGAGTTTACTTTGTCTACATCATGTCATTGTTCTCCATGCATTACTCTGTTTTACTTAATACTCTAGATGCATTCTAGATAGCGGTCGATGAGTGGAGTAATAGTAATAGGTGCAAGCATGAGTCGGCCTATTTGTTTATGTACGTGATGCCAATATACACATGATCATTTCTGTGAATATCGCATAACTATCCGCTTTTCTGTCAATTGCCCAACAACAATTTGTTTACACAACGTATGCTATTTTTCATGAGAGATGCCATTAGGTAAAGCTATGGCCCCCGCGTCAATTTACAACATATTGATAAAACCTTCATTATCTTGTTTCCGTTTACTTATTTTTATTTTATATTGCTATATACAATTATCTACACACCTCACTTGCTTGCAAATAATAAGACAAGAGGATTGACAACCCTCTTGCTCGCGTTTGGTGCAAGTTGTTTGTTCTTTTGTGTGCAACCACTCACAATTGTATTTGTTAGACAAACCTTGGTTTCATAACTGAGGGAAATACTTACCCACATTGTGTTGTGATAACTCGTTCCTCTTCAGGAATACCCAACATAGATCACAAGTATCACCAAGCCATAATTCATGCGGTGTCGTCTCAACAGAACTAAATGGTGCCTTATTTAAAGTGAATATAGTTATCTCTAATGGATAACCCCAAAACAATAGTGGTAAATCGGTAAGAGACATCATAGAATGCACCATATCCAATAGAGTACGACTAGGATGTTCGGACACACCATTACACCATGGTGTTTGAGGTGGCATGAGGTGTGAAGTAATTTCCACATTGTCTTAAATTTATATCAAACTCGTAACTCATATATTCACCTCCACGATCATATTGTAGACATTTTTATCTTCTTGTTATGATGATCTTCAACTTCACTCTGAAATTGCTCGAATTTTCAAAATTTTAGACTTGTGTTTCATCAAGTAAATATACCCGTATCTACTCAAATCATCTCTGAAGGTAAGATAATAATGATATCCACCGTGTGCTTCAACACTCATTGGACTGCATGCATCAATATGTATTATTTCTAAAAAGTCACTTTCCTGCTCCATCGTATCAGAAAATGGGGTCTTTATCATCTTGCCCATGAGGCATGGTTCACATGTCTCAAATGATTCAAAATCGAGTGAATCTAAAGACCCATCGGTATGGAATTTTTTCATGCGCTTGACACCAATATGACCTAAGCAGCAGTGCCACAAGTATGTGGTACTACCATCATTAACTTTGCATCTTTTGGTATCAATACTACGAACTTGTGTATCACCACGATCGAGATTCAATAAACCATTCACATTGGGTGCATGATCATAAAAGATATTATTCATGTAAACAAAATAACCATTATTCTTTTTTTGAGAAAATAACCATTATTATTTGACTTAAATGAATAATCATCTCATAATAAACAAGATCCATATAATGTTCATGCTCAACGCAGGCACCAAATAACATTTACTTAAGTTTAAAACTAACCCCAAAGGTAGAGCGAGGGTGCTGATGGCGATCACATCAACCTTGGAGACACTTCCAACACGCATTGTCACCTCGTCCTTGGCTAGTCTCCTTCCATTCCGCGGATCTTGTTTCGAGTTACTGGTATTATCAACAGAACCAATATCGAATACCGATGGACTACTATGAGCACTAGTAAGTTACACATCAACAACATGTATATCAAATATTCTTTTGTTGACGTTGCCAACATTTAGACTATGTTCAGGATACTTGGTTCAGTTAATCATTTTACTAATGAACTCCCTCTCAAATCAACACCCCTCGGGTTGCCTAAGTGTGACATGATCTAAATCCACCAACCCAAGTTCGATCATCACGTGAGATGAGGTGGTTTCAATGGTGAACATCTCCATGTTGATCATATCTACTATATGACTCATGTTCGACCTTTCGGTCTCCTCTGTTCCTAGGCACATGCTAGGCTCGTCAAGTTTAACCCAAGTATTTGTTGGAAATATGCCCTACAGGCAATAATAAATTAGTTATTATTATGTTTCCTTGTTCATGATAATCGTTTATTATCCATGCTATAATTGTATTGATTGGAAACTCAAATACATGTATGGTATGTAGACAACACACTGTCCCTAGTGAGCCTCTAAGGACTAGCTCGTTGATCAAAGATGGTCAAGGTTTCCTGGCCATAGACATGAGTTGTCACTTGATAACGGGATCACATCATTAGGAGAATTATGTGATCGACAAGACCCAAACTATGAACATAGCATGTGATCATGTTATTTTATTGCTACTGTTTTTCTGCATGCCAAGTATATGTTCCTATGATCATGAGATCATGTAACTCACTCACACCGTAGGAATACCCTTTGTGTATCAAACGACACAACGTAACTGGGTGACTATAAAGGTGCTCTACAGGTATCTCCAAAGGTATCCGTTGAGTTAGCATGGATCAATACTAGGATTTGTCACTCCGTATGACGGAGAGGTATCTCGGGGCCCACTCGGTAATACAACATCACGACAATCCTTGCAAGCAATGTGATTAAAGAGTTAGCCACGGGATTTTGTATTACAGAACGAGTAAAGAGACTTGTCGGTAACAAGATTCAAATAGGTATAGAGATACCGACGATTGAATCTTGGGTAGGTAACATACCGAAGGACAAATAGAATGTTATACGGGATTAACTAAATCCTTGACATAGAGGTTCAACCAATAAAGATCTTTGTAGAATATGTAGGAGCTGGTATGGACATTCAGGTACCGCTATTGGTTATTGATCGGAGAGTGTCTCAATCATGTCTACATAGTTCTCGAACCCGTAGGGTCTGCACACTTAAGGTTTGGTGAAGTTTTGGTAATATTGAGTTATGTATGTTGGTGACCGAAAGTTGTTCGAAGTCCCAGATGAGATGCCGGACGTCACGAGGAGCTCCGGAATGGTCCAGAGTTAAATATTGATATATAGGAAAGTTGCATTTGGCTTCCGGAGAGATTTCGCGCATTACCGATAAAATACCGACAATGACGAATGGGTTCCCGGGTTTCACCGGGAGGGGCCACCCACCTAGAAGGGGGCCTAGTAGGCCTAAGGGTGGTGCACCAGCCCCTAGTGGGCTGGTGCAACCAACCCAATAAACCTATTTTGGCCAAGTGTAAAAATAAAAGCAAAAAAGGAAAAAAAGGAAGGAGGAGACCAACTAGGAAGGGAGTCCTCCACCAAACCAAACTGGAGGAGGACTCTCCTCCCTAGCTCGGTTAAACCTCTCCTCCTTGGAGGAGGAGGCAAGGCAGCCCTCCCACCTCTCCCTCCTATATATAGTGGAGGTTCTGAGGGCAACACACACCTGAAAAGCCACGTGTTGCCCTCACCTCCGTAGATTGTCTCCTTCATCTAGATTAGTCTAGCATAGCTTGGCGAAGCCCTGCTGGATTAGTGCACCACCACCACCACCACGTCATGTCGGAGAACTCATCTACCTCTCCGGCCCTATTGCTGGATCAAGAAGGCGGAGATCGTCGTCGAGCCATACGTGTGCTGAAAGCGGAGGTGCCATCCATTCGGTACTAGATCGAGTGGATCATGATGGGATCGCGGGACGGAACGTGATGAGATCGCGGGATGGACTGCAATTTGGATCGCGAAGATGCTCGACTACATCAACAACATTATACACGCTTCCAATTAGCGATCTACAAGGGTATGTGGATCCAATCTCTCCTCTCGTAGATGCTCATCTCCATGGATAGATGTTGTGTGTGCATAGGATTTTTTTTGTTGCCCATGCAACGTTCCCCAACAGTATTTTGCATGTGCAAAACTGGTTTACATCCGTTGTATGCGAATGAAGAGTATATCACACCCGATCATCATGATGTGCTTCGAAATGATGAACTTTTGCAATGGTGCATACTTGGGGAGAACATAATTTATCTTGAAATTAAGTGAGTTATCATCTTATAATGCCACTGTCGTCATAAGCAAAATAAGATGCATAAAACATAAACATCACATGAAAATCAAATAAGTGACATGATATAGCCACAATCATCTTGTGCTTTTGATTTCCATCTCCAAAGAACCGACGCGATCTCCATCGTCACATGCATCACACCAATGTCTCCATCATCATGTCGTCATGTGGTCATCTCGAAAACTATTTCTTCTACACCTATTGCTAACTCATAGTGATAAAGTAAAGCAATGGCACAAAATGAATTAAAGACAACCCTATGGCACCTATCGGTTGCCATACTCATCGACATGCAAATCGTGATAACTATTACAGAACATGACCATCCCATACATCATATATATCATATCATGTCTTGTCCATATCACATCACAACATACCCTACAAAAACAAGTTAGACATGATAGTCAAGTTGCCTTTTGACCTTCCACAAGGACCCCTTTTGTCGAACCCGATTCAACTAAAGTGGGAGAGACAGACACGTGCCAGCCATCTTTATGCAAAACAAGTTGCATGTCAAATGGTGGAACCAGTCTCTTGTGCGAGGACAAATAAGGTTGGTACGAGCCGCTTCATCCCACAATACCATCGACTCAAGATAAGACTAGTGAGGTAAGCAATCTGAACATCAATGCCCACAACTTTTTTGTGTTCTACTCGTGCATATCATCTACGCATAGACCTATCTCATGATGCCACTGTTGGGGAACACTACATGGGAAACAAAACATTTCCTACGAACATCCAAGATCGTGATGGGATCGCGGGACAGATCGTGATGAGGTCGCAGGATGGACTACGATTTGGATCACGAAGATGTTCGACTATGTTAACCGTGTTATATACGCTTCCGATTAGCAATATACAAGGGTATGTGGATCAAATCTCTACTCTCATAGATGCTCATCACCATGGATAGATCTTGTGTGTGCATAGGAATTTTTTTGTTTCCCATGCAATGTTCCCCAACAGTGGTATCAGAGCTAGGTCTATGCGTAGATGGCATCTCGAGTAGAACACAAAGGATTTTATGGGCGTTGATATTCAGATTTCTGCCCTCCTTAGTCTTTTCTTCATTCGGCGGTATTGTTGGATGAAGCGGCCCGTACGAACCTTACTCGTACGCTTACGAGAGACCGGTTCAATCGACTGACATGCAACTTGTTGCATAAAGATGGCTGGTTCGTGTCTATTTCTCCTACTTTAGTTGAATCGGATTTGACAAAGGCGGCCCTTGGAGAAGGTTAAATAGCAACTTGTGTGTCACCGTTGTGGTTTAGCGTAGGTAAGAATCATTCTTGCTAGATACCCATAGCAACCACATAAAACAAGAAACAAAAAATTAGAGGACGTCTAACTTGTTTTTGCAGGGTATGCATGTGATGTGATATGGCCCACGACATGATGTGATATATTGGATGTATGAGATGATCATGTTGTAATAGTTAAATATCAACTTGCATGTCGATGCTATGGCAACCGGCAGGGCCCATAGGGTTGTCTTTAATTATTTTGCGCTTGGTGATGCTTTGGTTTATCGCTAGTTCAGTAGCTTTAGTAGCAACAACATAGTTAGCGCGACACCTCGATGGCAGCACAATGATGGAGATCATGGTGTGGCGTCGGTGATGATGTAGATCATGCCGGTGCTTTGAAGATGCAGATCAAAAGCACAAGTTCATGGCCATATCATGTCACTTATGATTTGCATGTGATGTTAACCCTTTTATGCATCTTATTTTTCTTAGGACAATGGTAGCATTATAAGGTGATCCCTCACTAAAATTTCAAGATAAAATTATGTTCTCCTCGAGTGTGCACCATTGCGAAAATTCGTCATTTCGAGACACGACGTGATGATCGGGTGTGATAGACTCTATGTTCACATACAACGGGTGCAAGACAGTTGCACACGCGGACCACTCGGGTTAAACTTGACGAGCCTAGCATGTACAGATATGGCTTCGGAACACAGGATACCTAAAGGTCGAACATGAGTCATATAGTAGATATGATCAACATGGAGATGTTCACCATTGAAGCCACCTCATCTCACGTGATGATCGGACATGGGTTGGTGGATTTGGATCATGTACCACTCAAATGACCAAAGGGAAGTCAATTTGAGTGGGAGTTCTGAAGTGATATGATTAACTGAACTCATTATCATGAACATAGTCAAAACGTCTTTGCAAATTATGTTGTAGATTATTAGCTAGCGATGTAGCTCCCCTATTTTTGATATGTTCCTAGAGAAAACTAAGTTGAAAGATGATAGTAGCAATTATACGGACTGGGTCCATAAACTAAGGATTGTCCTCATTGCTGCACATAAGGCTTATGTCCTTAATGCACCGCTCTGTGTGCTACCCCCCGAGCGTTATCTATGGATGTTGCGAACATCTCACATACACGTTTTTGATGACTACGTGATAGTTCAGTGCGTCATGGCTTAGAATTGAGGCGTCCAAAATGTTTGAACGTCACGGAACATATGAGATGTTTCAAGAGCTGCAATTAGGATTCCAGGCTCGTGCCCATGTTGAGAGGTATGAGACCTACGACAAAGATACTTTGCTTGCAAAGTAAGGGGAAAAAGCTCAATCGTTGAGCATGTGATCAAATTGTGTGGGTGATACAATCGCTTGAATCGAGTGGGAGTTGATCTTCCATATAAGATAGTGATTGACATAGTTCTCCAAAGTCAGTGCCACCAAGCTTCTAAGCTTTGAGAAGAACTATAACATATCAGGGATAGTGATGATGATCCCTGAGCTATTCACGATGTTTGACACCGAGGAAGTAGAAATCAAGTAGGAGCATCAAGTGTTGATGGTTAGTAAAACCACTAGTTTCGAGAAGGGCAAGGGCAATGAAAGGAAACTTCGAGAATGATAAGTTAGTTGTCACTCAATGAAGAAACCTAAGGTTGAACCTAGACCCAAGACTAAGTGCTTCTATAATGAGGGTAATGATCACTGAGACGGAACTACCCTCGATACTTGGTAGATAAGACAACTAGCAAACATCGACCAAAGTATATTGGATATACGTGCTATTGACGTGTACCTTACTAGTACTCCTTGTAGCACTTGGGTATTATATACCGGTTCAGTTGCTAAGTGTTAGTAACTCGAAATAAAAGCTACAGAATAAACGGATACTAGATAAGGGCAAGGTGACGATGTGTGTTGGAAGTGATTCCAAGGTCGATATGATCAACATCGCACGCTCCCTCTACCATCGGGATTAGTGTTGAACCTAAATAAATGTTATTTGGTGTTTACGTTGAGCATGAACATGATTAGATCGTGTTTATTGCAATATGGTTATTCTGTTTACATGAATAATACCTTCGATGGTCATGCACCAATGTGAATGGTTCATTGAATCTCGATCATAGTGATACACATGTTCATAATATTGATGCCAAAATATGCAAAGTAGTAATGATAGTACCACTTACTTGTGGCACTGCCGCTTAAGTCATATTGGTATAAAATGCATGAAGAAGCTCCATGATGATGGATTTTTGGACTCACTCATTTATGGATCGTTTGACACATGCGAACCGTGCCTACTAGTGTAAACGCATGAAGAAACTCCATGCAGATGGATCTTTTTGACTCACTTGATTTGAATCACTTGAGACATGCAAATCATGCCACATATGCAAGATGGCTGAAGGTCTCGTTTTCCAGTGAGATGGAACGAGAAAGTAACTTATTGAAAATAATACATTTTGATGTATGCAGTCCAGTCCAATGAGTGCAGAGGCACGCAGTGGATATCGTTAAGTTCTTACTTCGGAGATGATTTGAGTATATACTGGTGTATTTACTTGATGAAACACGAGTCTGAATTATTGAGAAGTTCAAGAAATTTCAGAGTGAAGTTGAAGATCGTCGTGACAAGAGGATGAAATGTCTATGATGTGATCGTAGAGATGAATATCCGAGTTGCGAGTTTGGTATACATTTAAGACAATGTGAAAATTGTTTCACCACTCATGCCACCTAGAACACCATAGTGTGATGGCGTGTCTGTACATCGTAATCGCACCCTGTTGGATATGGTGCATACTATGATGTCTCTTATTGAATTACCACTATCGTTTTGGGGTTAGGCATTAGAGACAACCACGTTCACTTTAACAGGGCAGCACGTAGTTCCGTTGAGATGACATCGTATGAACTATGGTTTGGAGAAACCTAAGATGTCGTTTCTTAAAGTTTGGGGCGGCGATGCTTATACCAAAAGGCTTCAGCCTAATAAGCTCGAACCCAAAGCGGATAATTGCATCTTCATAGGATACCCAAAGGAATCTGTTGGGTATACCTCCTATCTCAGATCCAAAAGCAAAGTGTTTGTTTCCAGAAATGGGTCCTTTCTCGAGAAAGAGTTTCTCTCGAAAGAATTGAGTGGGAGGACGGTGGACTTGATGAGGTTTTTGAACCGTCACTTCAACAAGTGAGTAGAAGGGCGCAGGAAGTTGTTCCTCTAGTGCCTATATCAGTTGAAGTGGAAGCTGGTGATGGTGATCATGAAGCTTCGGATCAAGTTACTACTAAGCCTCGTAGGTCGACAACGACACGTACTACTCCAAAGTGGTACAGTAATCCTGTCTTGGAGGTCATGTTGTTGGACAACAATGAACCTACGCGCTATGGAGAAGCGATGGTGGGCCAGGATTTCGACGAATGGATGGACGCCATGAAATCCGAGATAGGATCCATGTATAAAAACAAAGTGTAGACTTTGGAAGAACTACTTGATGGTCGTAAGGCTATTAAGTAGATGTGGATTTTTAAAAGGAAGACAGACGATGATGGTGAATGTCACTATTTAGAAAACTCGACTTGTCGCAAAGAGATTTCCGACAAGTTCAAGGATTTGACTGTGATGAGACTGTCTCACCTGCAGCGATGCTAAAAGTGTGTTGGAATTATGTTAGCAGTTGGTGCATTTTTCAATTATGAAATCTTGTAGATGGATGTCAAAACATTGTTTCCTCGACGGTTTCCTTGAGGAAAGGTTGTATGTGATACAACCAAAAAAAATTGTCGATCCTAAGGATGCTGACAAGTATGGAAGCTCCAGCGATCCTTCTATGGACTAGAGCAAGCATCTCAGAGTTGGAATATACGCTTTGATGAGATAATACAAGTTTTTGGGTTTATACAAAGTTTATGAGCAACCTATATTTGCAAGAAAGTGAGTGGGAGCACTATAGAATTTCTGATAAGTATATGTAGTTGACATATTATCGATCGGAAATGATGTAGAATTTCTGGAGAGCATATATGGTTGTTTGAAAGGTGTTTTTCAAAGAAACCTGGAGTAAGCTACTTGAACATTGAGCATCAATATCTATGGAGATAGATCAAAACACTTGATAAAATTTTCAATGAAATACATACCTTGACAAGTTTTTGAAGGGGTTCAGAATAGATCGGACAAAGAAGGAGTTCTTGGTTGTGTTGTAAGGTGTGGTTTTGTAACGACCCGACTCAAAAAGAGTCAAGCCTCTGTGTATCTATGCCATCCCTCGATCAGAATGTTGGCACACACAGTACATCAATGTATATATCAAAGTGCAATCACATGTAAATAACGTAAAATTTGATATATACCTTAAAATCTCAGCGGAAACAGTCAAGGGAGTGGAGTCCCAATAAACACCAACGGCAGGTTGAGTGCAGACCGTAACCCTTAATCGTACTCTTACTCATCGAAGAAAGTATCTGCAACATAAGACGTTGTAGCCGTGTAGGTCAGCTTATTGAATATGTCGGCGGGTCACAAAAGAGAGGGGTGAAAATATCATCTATATTATATGCATATTGGCAGGTGGGGTTGTAGTTTAAGTTTTGCGTAAAGCAAATTTTTCCTAACACAAGAGAGAGGTAAAAGCAAAATTTACTACATTATTGGTTGTTAATGAGAAAGGTTCCACCAACCATTTCTCATACCCAAGTTATCAATATTACCCACAACAAATAGATTAATGGTGTTGATAATTCTTGATAGCTCTAGTTCCTTTGGCTCAAGTTGTCTATGACCGTGGACACGGCTAATCGATTAGGTTTGAGTACTCTCAAGAGTTTTGCACACGTTCCCCACAAGATTTGACCGCCTCCGTTGGAGTCCTAGCACTTTAGGGTGTTTGAGAACCGGATGATCAAAACATGGTCTTCCAAAGGGTTCCTCTGAGCCACTGTCGGTGCCCATCCAATCCTACCGTTCTTCAACATCTCGTAGCACCGCCCGTCCAGAGTCACCACAATGTCCAACCAAGCCAGAGCCCATAATGACTTGTGGCTGTGCAGGTAAGCCTTGGGTCTTGAATTATCCATCCATCTCTTTGTGCCTGGGTGAAGCTTTCCGCAAGATGTCATGGCGCTTCTCCATGCATCCCGGGTCATCCACTGGTTTCCCCAGGGAGCCCATCAAAACCGTCCTTCACCCAGAGGTATATTGCATCATGAGGTCTTGAAAGTCTTGAAGTCTTCAGGTCTTGATTATTAAGTTCTCACAAAACTCATGGTAAACACTCAACCAGACCCCGTGTACTAGGAGCATAGCAAATTAACGTCCCGACCAAGTACCAAGAGTTTATGAGTGCCTAGCACATGATACTACATCAAGAACCAAAATTTCCAAGTACCTACTTGCATGCAATGGGTGAAGAAGGTTGATCTAATGCAATAAAACCATAGGTAAATTATGATCAAAGTGAACTTGCCTGGTAAGGTTGTTGAAGATAGATATCGCTCACACGAAAAATTAGATAGAACTATTCGTCACTCTTCGATGAAATCTATATAATGAAACATAGTATTCATATAAGCAATCCTACTAGCAATCATCCTAGCAATCAATATCACAACATCAAATATAATTTATCCAATAAATCAAATCAAACGAGAATCCAAAAGAAACTTCAAAGAAAAACTCTCGAGCCTTCTACTATAATAATCACTAAATAGTTTTTGTTCTAATTAAACTTAACAGCAAATAAAACACTAAAATAGTAAAATAACAGAAAATAAAATATAAAATTAACTAATATAACATAAAGTATTTTTCATAAAATCTTTATTACCAAAAAGAAGTAATTGAAAAGTTTTTGTTAAACTCTACTTATAAGCAAATCAGTGTTAACCTTGAATTAAATCAAAACAATTTCAACTTTAATACAATTTTTTGCTGATCTAAACAAAGTTAACACAGAATAAATCTCATAAAACAAATTATATAAAGTATTTTCAAATAAGAATTTAATTTGGCAATGAAATCAATTTGCAAGTTATTACTGAACTAGAATTGATTCCATGGAAACAAATAAGAATAAATAAAATAAAATTTTGTTGTTGTTTAAAAGTTACTGGTAAATATCAGAAAACAAAAATATAACTTGTCACAATTACAAAATAAAACAAATTAAGAACAATAAATAGAAAAGAAATAGCAAGAAAACTGAAAAGAGCTAAAACAGAATCTGTTTTGCTTAAAACCCTAATTTAAAATATCCTAAAAATTCTGAAACTAAACGCACTGATAAATAATATCACTAGTGATCAGTAGCAAAAAGAATCAACTCAAAAGCTATTTTTAAACTCTCAATATTCATAAAACAAGTATTAAACCAAATCTGTTTAAACTGAAAATTTTAATAGTCAAACATGGACAAATTTTATATCTACAGAAACTACATAAACATTTTGATCTAACGCAAAAAGAATCACCTAATTTGGAGTTATAGACTAATAGATATGAATTTTCTAAGTTTTCTCTTTTTCTCAAAAAAAACTGTTACACGATTTTTGAAGCTGAGTGGAGATAGTCGCCGGAGTTGGAGAAGACTACAAGGAGGTGGCTCCGATGGCCGTGTGATACATCTCCAACGTATCTATAATATTTGATAGTTTCATGCTATTATCTTGTCAAACTTTGGATGTTTTGCATGCCTTTTATTTATTTTCTCGGACTAACTTATTAACTCAGTGCCAAGTGCGAGTTCCTGTTTTTCCATGTTTTTGACCCCTTTCAGAGGAGATTTTGAAACGGAGTCCAAACGGAAGAAAATCCCCAAAAAGATTTTTTTCTGGAACGGAAGAAGATCGGAGAGCTTGGGGGCCAAGCCAGAAGAGCCCCAGGGGCCCGACAAGCCCCCACCCCGCGGCCAGGGGGGCGTGCCATGCAGGCTTGTGGGCCCCGTGGAGGTCCCCTGACCTAGATCTTGCGCCTATAAATTCCCAAATATTCCCAAAAAAATCAAGGGAGCATCGTAATCACTTTTCCGCTGCCACAAGCTTTTGTCTCCGCAAGATCCCATCTCGGGCATGTCCTAGTGCCCTGCCGAAGGGGGGATTCAGACACGGAAGGCTTCTCCATCAACACCATGACCTCTCCGTTGATGCGTGAGTAGTTCACCATAAACCTAAGGGTCCATAGCTAGTAACTACATGGCTTCTTCTCTCTCTTGGATCTTCAATACAAAGTTCTCCATGATCTTCATGGAGATCTATCCGATGTAATCTTCTTTTGCGGTGTGTTTGTCGAGATCCGATGAATTGTGGATTTATGATCAGATTATCTATGAACCTTATTTGAGTTTCTTCTGATCTCTCTTATGCATGATTTCATATCCTTGTAATTCTCTTCGAGTTGTGGGTTTTCTCTGGCCAACTAGATCTATGATTCTTGCAATGGGAGAAGTGCTTGGTTTTAGGTTCATACCGTGCGGTGACCTCACCCAGTGATAGAAGGGGTAGCGAGGCACGTATCGTGGTGTTGCCATCAAGGGTAAAAACATGGGGTTTTCATCATTGGTTTGAGATTATCCCTCTACATCATGTCATCTTGCTTAAAGCGTTACTCTGTTCGTCATGAACTCAATACACTAGATGCATGCTGGATAGCGGTCGATGTGTGGAGTAATAGTAGTAGATGCAGAAAGTATCGGTCTACTTGTCTCGGATGTGATGCCTATATGCTAGATCATTGCCTTAGATATTCTCATGACTTTGCGCGGTTCTATCAGTTGCTCGACAGTAATTTGTTCACCCACTGTAATACTTGCTATTTTGAGAGAAGCCTCTAGTGAACACTATGGCCCCCAGGGTCTACTCCACACCATATTTTCAGCCTTACACTTTTTACTTCGTTGCACTTTCCGCCTTCGGATCTCACTTTGCAAACAATCTTGAAGGGATTGATAACCCCTTTGAAGCGTTGGGTGCAAGCTTGTTTGTGTTTGCGCAGGTACTCTGGACTTGACGAGACCCTACTTCTGGATCGATACCTTGGTTCTCAAACTGAGGGAAATACTTACTGCTCCTGTGCTGCATCAAGGGAAAAACAAACGCAAGCCCAATCTCCATCAACGTGTCAATTTCTGGCTCTGTTGTTTGAGAAGAAGCAGCAGGATTTCTGGCGCCGTTGCCGGGGAGGAAGATCAAGTCAAGAACTCATCCAAGTAGGTGTCGCAAACTCATCTCTTGCATTTACTTTGTTTGCCAGTTGCCTCTCGTTTACCTCTCCCCCACTTCACCAATTTGCCTTTTTTGTTCGCCTTTTCGTTCGCCCTTTTTCTCGCCCGCTTTTTGTTTGCTTGTGTGCTTGCTCGCTTGCTGAAGTCACCATGAATGAAAACACCAAACTTTGTGACTTCTCGAATACTAATAATAATGATTTTATTAGTACTCCGATTGCTCCCGCCACTAGTGCGGAGTCATACGAAATCAATGCCGGTTTGCTGAATCTTGTTATGAAAGAGCAATTCTCTGGCCTTCCTAGTGAAGATTCCGCATCCCATGTCAATACCTTCATTGAGCTTTGCAATATGCAAAATAAAAGAGATGTGGATAATGACGTGATTAAATTGAAGCTTTTTTCCTTTCTCGTTGCGGGATCGCGCAAAAACTTGGTTTTCTTCTTTGCCCAAAAATAGTATCGATTCTTGGGATAAGTGCAAAGATGCTTATATATCCAAGTATTTTCTGCCGGCTAATATCCTCTCTCCGTAATGATATCATGAATTTCAAGCAACTTGATCATGAGCATGTTGCACAAGCTTGGGAGAGAATGAAATTAATGATTATAAATTGTCCCGCTCATGGCTTGAGCCCTTGGATGATTATTCAAATCTTTTACTCTGGCTTGAATTTCGCTTCTAGAAATATCTTGGACTCCGCCTCAGGTGGAACGTTCATGGAAATCACGTTAGGAGAAGCCACAAAGCTCTTAGACAACATCATGACGAACTACTCTCAGTGGCACACTGAAAGGTCACCTACTAGTAAGAAGGTACACGCTATAGAGGAAATTAACTCGTTGAGTGTTAAGATGGACGAGTTAATGAATTTGGTTGCAAGTAGAAGTGCTCCTTTGTATCCTAATGATTTGCCTTTGTCTTCTTTGATTGAGAGTAGCAACGCTAGCTTGGACGTAAATTTTGTTGGTAGGAATAACTTTGGCAACAACAACGCTTTTAGAGGAAACTATGTTCCTAGGCCTTTTCCTAGTAACTCCTCTAATAACTTTGGCAACTCCTACAACTATACCCATGGAAATTACAATAGATTACCCTCTAATCTAGAGAATAATATCAAAGAGCTCATCAACTCTCAAAAGATTTTCAATGCGTCCATAGAGGAAAAACTACTCAAAATTGACGATTTGGCTAAGAGCGTTGATAGGATTTCTTGTGATGTTGATGCTTTGAAAGTTAGATGTGCTCCTCCTAAAATCAACATGGATGAAACTTTGAAAGCTATGCGTGTTTCCATGATTGAGAGCCAAGAAAGAACCGCCCAAATTCGTGCTAGACATGAATGGCTTAAAAAGGCGTGTTCTCGTGATAAGAATCACGAAGATCTTAAAGTGCTTGGTGTGACTCCCATTGAATCTTTGTTTTCTTGTGTCAAACCTAATGATCATGGGGCTGGATATGAATCCACTTTGGTTGAAAAGTGCCCCAATGATTCGGAGTCCATCTATCTTGATGCTAAAAGCGTTAAAAGTGGAGTAGCGGACGTTAAAACTTTGAGTAGTAATGAAGTTACTACCGTGGATTTCAAGGAATTCAATTATGATAGTTGATCCTTGATTGAATGCAGTTCTTTGATGCAATCCATGTTAAACTCTCCGCACGCTTATAGCCAAAACAAAGCCTTTACCGATCATATTGTCGAAGCTATGATAAAAGCTCTTGAAGAGAAACTTGAATTGGAAGTCTCTATCCCTAGAAAGCTTCATGATGAGTGGGAACCTACCATCAAAATCAAAATAAAAAAACTATGAGTGCAATGCTTTTTGTGATTTGGGTGTTAGTGTTTCTGTGATTCCAAAGTCATTATGTGATATTATGGGTTTTAATGAGATTGAAGAGTGTTCTCTTAATTTGCATCTTGCTGATTCTACTATCAAGAAACCCATGGGAAGGATCAATGATGTTCTTATTATTGCAAATAGGAACTATGTACCTGTGGATTTCATTGTGCTTGACATTGATTGCAATCCTACATGCCCTATTATTCTTGGTAGACCTTTCCTAAGGACTATCGGTGCTATCATCGATATGAAGGAAGGGAATATTATATTTCAATTTACTTTAAGGAAGGGCATGGAACACTTTCCTAGAAAGAAAATAAGATTGCCTTATGAATCCATGATGAGGGGCACTTATGGTTTGAGCACCAAAGACGACGATACGTGATTCTATCGCTACTATGCCTAGCTAAGGGCGTTAAACAATAGCGCTTGTTGGGAGGCAACCCAATGAATTTATCTTTTTTCTTTCTGCTTTGTTGCGTCCACACTTTCACAATTCTGTTGTGATTGTGTTTTTTGTGTTTCTTTTTGTGTTTGAGCCAAGCAAAACCTTTATGATTAGTCTTGGTAATGGTTGTTTGATCTTGTTGGAAAAAGACAGAAACTTTTCGCTCACGAGATGATTTTTCATTTTTATTCAGAAAGTTATTTTGAGTTGATTCTTTCTGCTGCTGACTGATATTCTTTTTCCCTAGACCGTCGTAATTGTTCAGGTTTTTTGAGGTACCAGAAGTATATGAAGCATACAGATTCCTACAGACTGGTCTGTTTTTGACAGATTTTGTTTTTGTTGAGTTGGTTGCTTGTTTTGATGAAACTATGGTCAGTATCGGGGGGTAATAGCCATGGAAAAGTGAGAATACACTAGTCCATCATCAATATAGATGGAATTCAAGTTTGCTACAGTACCAAAAGAAGTGGTAGTTTGTCTTCTTGCACTAATGTTATCACAAGTTTCTGTTTAAGTTTTGTGTTGTGAAGTTTTCAAGTTTTCGGTGACGTTCTAATGCACAAAGAGATAAGGAGTGGAAATAGCTCAAGCTTGGGGATGCCCAAGGCACCCCAATCCAAATTCAAGGACACCAAAAAGCCTAAGCTTGGGGATGCCCCGGGAAGGCATCCCCTCTTTCGTCTTCAATCCATCGGTAACATTACTTGGAGCTATATTTTTATTCACCACATGATATGTGTTTTGCTTGGAGCGTCTTGTATCATAGGAGTCTTTTCTTTTTGTTGTGTTACAATCATCCTTGCTGCACACCTTTTTGAGAGAGAGAGACATGCACTCATCGTGCTTTTGCTAGAATGCTCATAGTGCTTCACTTATATCTTTTGAGATAGATACTTTTGCTCTAGTGCTTCACTTATATCTTTTGAGCTAGATACTTTTGCTCTTGTGCTTCACTTATATCTTTAGAGCACGATGGTGCGTGATTTGGTAGTTCGCTTATGCTATGAAAGTAGTCCCATGTGCTAGGTACCCAAAGAGGATGCAAAAACCTCCATCTTCATGTGCATTGAGTAGAAAGAGAAGTTTCGATTCCTCTCAATTAGTTTTGAGACATGGATTCGGTAATATTGAGAGTTATGTTAGTAGGGTGTTGTGAATCTAGAAATACTTGTGTTGAAGTTAGTGATTCCCGTAGCATGCACGTATGGTGAACCGCTATGTTAGGAAGTCGGAGCATAATTGATCTATTGATTGTCATCCTTTGTGTTGAGGTCGGGATCGCGCGATGGTTTACACCTACCAACCCTTCCCCTAGGAGTACGCGTTTAGCACTTTGTTTCGATTACTAATAAAAACTTTCGCAATAAGTATGTGAGTTCTTTATTACTAATGTTGAGTCCATGGTATAGATGCACTTTCACCTTCCACCATTCCTAGCCTCTCTAGCGTCGTGCAATTCTCGCCGATGCATAAACCCACCAAATTACTTCCTCAAAATAGCCACCATACCTACCTACTATGGCATTTTTCATAGCCATTCCGAGATATATTGCCATGCAACTACCACCGTTCCGTCTCATGACTTGTGTCGTCACTCTCATATTGCCATTGCATGATCATACTAGATCGTTGCACATCCCGGTACAGTGCCGGAGGCATTTCCTATGGAGTCATCATCATTGTGATCTTCGAGCTATGAGTAAATAAAAGTGTGATGATCATCATTATTAGAGCATTGTCCCATGTGAGGAAATAAAAAAAGAGGCCAAAGAGCCCAAAAACAAAAAAAAGGAGAGAAAAGAAAAAAAAGAGGCCTAAGAGCCCAAATAAAAAAATGAGAGAAAAAAAGAGAAGGGACAATGCTACTATCTTTTTCCACACTTGTGCTTCATAATAGCACCATGTTCTTCATGATTGAGAGCTTCTTGTTTTGTCACTACCATATGCTAGTGGGAATCTTTGTTTTATAACTTGGCTTGTATACTCCAATGATGGGCTTCCTCAAAATTGCCCTAGGTCTTCGTGAGCAAGCAAGTTGGATGCACACCCACCAGTTTCCCTTTTGAGCTTTCATATACCTATATCTCTAGTGCATCTCTTGTATGGCAATCCCTACTCATTCACATTAATATATATTAATGGGCATCTCCATAGCCTATTGATATGCCGAGTCAATGTGACCATCTCCTCCTTTTTGTCTCACAACCACCACCACACTCTATTCCACCTATAGTGCTATATCCATGGCTCACGCTCATGTATTGCGTGATAGTTATAAAAAGTTTGAGAAAGTAAGAGTGCGAAAACAATTACTTGGCCAATTCCGGGGTTGTGCATGATTTACATTAGTTGTGTGAGGATGATGGAGCATAGCCAGACTATATGATTTTGTAGGGATAACTTTCTATGGCCTTGTTATTTTGAATGTTCATGATTCTTTGCTAGTTTGCTTGAAGTATTACTGTTTTCATGTCAATAGCAAACTATTGTTTTGAATCATACGGATCTGAATATTCATGCCACGTGAAAGAAGTTGCAAAGGACAACTATGCTAGGTAGCATTCCACATCAAAAATTCATTCTTTATCACTTCCCTACTCGAGGACGAGCAGGAGTTAAGCTTGGGGATGCTTGATACGTCTCCAACTATCTATAATATTTGATAATTTCATGCTATTATCTTATCAAACTTTGGATGTTTTGCATGCCTTTTATTTATTTTCTGGGACTAACTTATTAACTCAGTGCCAAGTGCCAGTTCCTGTTTTTCCATGTTTTTGACCCCTTTCAGAGGAGATTTTGAAATGGAGTCTGAATGGAAGAAAATCCCCGAAAAGATTTTTTCTGGAATGGGAGAAGATCGGAGAGCTTGGGGGCCAAGCCAGAAGAGCCCCAATGGCCCCACAAGCCCCCACCCCGTGGCCAGGGGGCCGGGCCATGCAGGCTTGTGGCCCTCCTGGAGGTCGCCTGACCTAGATCGTGCGCCTATAAATTCCCAAATATTCCCAAAAAAATCAGGGGAGCATCGTAATTACTTTTCCGCTGCCGCAAGCTTCTGCCTCCGCAAGATCCCATCTGGGGCACGTCCTGGTGCCCTGCCGGAGGGGGGATTCGGACACGGAAGTCTTCTCCACCAACACCATGACCTCTCCGATGATGCGTGAGTAGTTCACCATAAACCTACGCGTCCATAGCTAGTAACTAGATGGCTTCTTCTCTCTCTTTGATCTTCAATACAAAGTTCTCCATGATCTTCATGGAGATCTATCCGATGTAATCTTCTTTTGCGGTGTGTTTGTCGAGATCCGATGAATTGTGGATTTATGATCAGATTATCTATGAATCTTATTTGAGTTTCTTCTGATCTCTCTAACGCATGATTTCATATCCTTGCAATTCTCTTTGAGTTGTGGGTTTTCTCTGGCCAACTAGATCTATGATTCTTGCAATGGGAGAAGTGCTTGGTTTTGGGTTCATACCGTGCGGTGACCTCACCCAGCGACAGAAGGGGTAGCGAGGCACGTATCGTGTTGTTGCCATCAAGGGTAAAAAGATGGGGTTTTCATCATTGGTTTGAGATTATCCCTCTACATCATGTCATCTTGCTTAAAGCGTTACTCTGTTCGTCATGAACTCAATACACTAGATGCATGCTGGATAGCGGTCGATGTGTGGAGTAATAGTAGTAGATGCATAAAGTATCAGTCTACTTGTCTCGGACGTGATGCCTATATGCTAGATCATTTCCTTAGATATCGTCATGACTTTGCGCGGTTCTATCAGTTGCTCGATAGTAATTTGTTCACCCACCGTAATACTTGCTATTTTGAGAGAAGCCTCTAGTGAACACTATGGCCCCCAGGGTCTACTCCACACCATATTTTCAGCCTTACACTTTTTACTTTGTTGCACTTTCCTTCTTCAGATCTCACTTTGCAAACAATCTTGAAGGGATTGACAACCCCTTTGAAGCGTTGGGTGCAAGATTGTTTGTGTTTGCGCAGGTACTCTGGACTTGACGAGACCCTCCTTCTGGATCCATACCTTGGTTCTCAAACTGAGGGAAATACTTACTGCTCCAGTGCTGCATCACCCTTTCCTCTTCAAGGAAAAAACCAACGCAAGCCCAATCTCCGTCAACGTGTCAATTTCTAGCGCTGTTGTTTGAGAAGTAGCACCGTCCAAGGCAGCAGAGGGGTCCAGGCGGAGGAGGAGGGCTCTGACCGAAGGTTGGTGGTGCCGGCGGGGCGTGGGGGCGACGAGCAGGGCTGCAGGGGCTCCGAGAGCTCCTGTTGGAGGCGAACTCCGGCGAGGGCGGGGCGGGCGCTGTGGCGAGGGGAGGGGCGGGCTACGGGGAAAATGGGGAGAGGAGGTTGAGCGGAGTATTCATAGGGGCTCAGGGTGCTCGGAGAAGGAAGGAGCAAGGAGATCGGGGCGATTTGATTTACTCCTCGCCATGGAAGGTTCTATACGTGAGGAGAGGAAGGAGATCGTCTCGAGAGGAAGAAGAAAGTGATTCGGGTTGGATTTGCTAACAGGCCCATGTCACTTTCCTAATGAAAAACGATTTATTTCCTATTATACAAAAATAGGAAAGGAAACTAAATAAAATAAAATCTATAATACTCTTATATAGACATATTATATATCAAAATTTGCACAAAAATATTTCCCACGAGATGAACATATTTTCGAGGCCAAACAAAAATCTCACAAAATCAGAAAATTCAAACAGTGTTGCTGGTTTAAGAAATATGCAAAGAAAACATTTTGAAAAATACTAAAATTGGTTCAAATTAATTTCTCTCCATTTTTATATTGAAGGGAATCATTTTACCCTATTTTTATTTTTGGAGAAAAATAAATTTGAAAACCACTTCAAAATTTGTTTTCGAAACATAATATAAAACATTTTCAAAACAGTCTTGTGAGTTTCATATGTTCAAATATAATTTCAAATAGCCCCTGGTTGGGAGTGTCATATTGCTCCTCTCAAGATTTTGAATTTGGGCAAGGGGATTTGAATTAGGACCAAAATATGAAATAGATTGCAAAAGGATTTATTTTCACAAACCAGTTTTTTTCAAGTCCCTTATTTTGAAGAAGTCATGTTATCTTATCTTAATGATTTGTATTGGACGAAATTGGAATTCAAAAGAAAATGGGAAAGTCATTCTATTCCCTCTCATTCAGAAGTTTTAAAAAAGTTTCAAATTTCACTCAAGTTTCAATTACTCAAACAAACAATCAATCATTCTAGTAATTATTATAACATACCAAAATTTGGGATGTGACAGGTTTTGAGTAAGATTCAAAGCTCGACCACCGCAGAAGAAAGAGAAAGGACGAAGGTCGTCCCCTATGCCTTAGCCGTAGGCTCTATAGTATGTTATGCTATGTACCGCACCCAATGTGTGCCTTGCCTTGAATCTGTCATGGGGTACAAGAGTGATTCAGGAATGGATCACTGGACAACGGTCAAAATTATCCTTAGTAACTTGATTAATAAGGCAATGTTTCTCGATTATGGAGGTGATAAAAGAGTTCGTCATAAAGGGTTACGTCGATGCAAGCTTCGACACCAAACAGGATGACTTTGAGTAGCAGACTAGATTCGTATAGTGGAGCAGTCATTCGGAATGGTTCAAAATGGCGTGTGGTAGCAGCATCTACAGGATGACATAGAGATTTGTAAAGCACACACGGATCTGAAAGGTTTAGACCCGTTGACTAAAAACCTCTCTCACAAGCAAGCATGATTAAACCCCACAACTTATTGGGTGTGAATCACATAGTGATGTGAACTAGATAATTGACTCTAGTGCAAGTGGGATACTGTTGGAAATATGCCCTAGAGGGAATAATAAATTAGTTATTATTATGTTTCCTTGTTCATGATAATTGTTTATTATCCATGCTAGAATTGTATTGATTGGAAACTCAAATACATGTGTGGGTATATAGACAACACACTATCCCTAGTGAGCCTCTAATGACTAGCTCGTTGATCAAAGAAGTCAAGGTTTCCTCGCCATAGACATGAGTTGTCATTTGATAACGGGATCACATCATTAGGATAATGATGTCATGCACAAGACCCAAACTATGAACGTAGCATGTGATTGTGTCCTTTTATTGCTATTGTTTTTCTACATGTCAAGTAATTGTTCCTATGACCATGAGATCATGTAAATCACTGACACCGGAGGAATACCTTGTGTGTACCAAACGTCGCAACGTAAGTGGGTAACTATAAAGGTGCTCTACGGGTATCTCCAAAGGTGTCTGTTGAGTTAGCATGGATCAGGACTGGGATTTGTCACTCCGTATGACGGATAGGTATGTGGGGCCCCACTCGGTAATAAAACATCACATAAAGACTTGCAAGCAATGTGACTAAAGAGTTAGCACGAGATTTTGTATCAGAACGAGTAAAGAGACTTGCGGTAACAAGATTCAAATAGGTATATAGATACCAACGACGAATATCCAGTAAGTAACATACCGAAGGACAAAGGGAATGTTATACGGGATTAACTGAATCCTTGACATACACGTTCAACCAATAAAGATCTTCATGGAATATGTAGGAGCCAATATGGACATCGAGGTCCCGCTATTGGTTATTGATCGGAGAGTGCCTCGACGATGTGTACATAGTTCTCGAACCCGCAGGGTCTGGAGACTTAAGGTTCAGTGACGTTTCAGTATTATTGAGTTATGTATGTTGGTGACCGAAAGTTGTTCGGAGTCCCGGATAAGACCCCAGATGTCACGAGGAGCTCCGGAATGGTCCGGAGGTAAATATTTATATATAGGAAAATTGCATTTGGCTTTCTAAAAGATTTTGGCCATAACTGATAAAGTACCGGGAGTGACGAATGGGTTCGAGGGTTTCACCTGGAAGGGCCACCCACCCTGGAGGGGACCTAGTAGGCCTAAAGGTGGCGCACCAGCCCCTAGTGGGTTGGTGCGGCCAGCCTAATAAAACCTATTTCGGCCAAGTGTAAAAAGAAAAGAAAAAGGGAAAAAAGGGAGGAGACCAACTAGGAAGGGAGTCCTCCACCAAACCGAACTGGAGGAGGACTCTCCTCCCTAGCTCGGCCGAACCTCACCTCCTTGGAGGAGCAGGCAAGGCAGCCCTCCCACCTCTTCCTCCTATATATAGTGGAGGTTTTGAGGGCAACACACACGTGAAAAGCCACGTGCTGCCCTATCCTCCATAGATTGTCTCCTTCATCTAGATTAGTCTGGCATAGCTTGGCGAAGCCCTGCTGGATTAGTTCACCACCACCACCACCATGTCTTCGTGCTGTCGGAGAAATCATCTACCTCTCCACCCCTCTTGCTGGATCAAGAAGGCGGAGGTCGTCGCCGAGCCGTACGTGTGCTGAACGTGGAGGTGCCTTCCATTCGGCACTAGATCGGGATGGATCGTGATGGGATCGCAGGATGGATCGTGATGAGTTTTCCAGGACAGACTACGATTTGGATCACGAAGATGTTCGACTACATCAACCACATTATATACACTTCCGCTTAGTGATCTATAAGGGTATGTGGATCCGATCTCTCCAATCGTAGATGCTCATCACCATGTATAAATCTTGTGTGTGCGTAGAATTTTTTTTGGTTCCCATGCAACGTTCCCCAATAGTATTCTGCATGTGCAAAACTGGTTTACACCCGTTGTATATGAATGAAGAGTCTATCACACCCGATCATCATGATGTGCTTCAAAACGACGAACTTTCGCAACGGTGCATACTTGGGGAGAACATAATTTATCTTGAAACTAAGTGAGGGATCATCTTATAATGCTACCGTAGTCGTAAGCAAAATAAGATGCATAAAATATAAACATCACATGCAAATGAAATAAGTGACATGATATAGCCATCATCATCTTGTGCTTTTGATCTCCATCTCCAAAGCACCGACGCGATCTCCATCGTCACCTACATCACACCAATGTCTCCATCATCGTGTCTTCATATGGTCGTCTCGGCAACTATTTCTTCTACAACTATTACCAACTCATAGCAATAAAGTAAAGAAATGGCATAAAATGAATTAAACACAACCCTATGGCACCTTTTGGTTGCCATACTCATCGACATGCAAATCGTGATAACTATTACAGAACATGATCATCCCATACATCATATATATCATATCACGTCTTGGACATATCACATCACAACATACCCTACAAAAACAAGTTAGACGTCCTCTACTTTGTTGTTGCAAGTTTTACATGGCTGCTATGGGCAACTAGCAAGAGTCGTTCTTACCTACGCAAAGCCATAACGGTGATAGTCAAGTTGCCTTTTAACCTTCCACAAGGACCCCTTTTGTCAAACCAAATTCAACTAAAGTGGGAGAGACAGACACCCGCCAGCCACCTTTATGCAAAGCAAGTTGCATGTCAAACAATGGAACCGGTCTCTTGTGCGAGGACAAGTAAGGTTGGTACGAGACGCTTCATCCCACAATACTGGCGAATCAAGATAAGACCAGTGAGGTAAGCGATCTGAACATCAATGCCCACAACTTCTTTGTGTTCTACTCGTGCAATCATCTACGCATAGACCTAGCTCATGATGCCACTGTTGGGGAACACTACATGGGAAATAAAACATTTCCTACGAACATCCAAAATCTATCTATGGAGATGCATAGCAATGAGAGGGGAGAGTGTCTATGCGTACCTTCGTAGACCATTAAGCGAAACCGTATATAACATGGTTGATGTAGTCATACTCTTCACGATCCAGTCGCAACCAATCTGATCCAGCGCCAAACGAACGGCACCTCCGCATTCATCACACGTGCAGCTCGATGACGTATCCACCTCCTTGATCCAGCAGGCGAGGGTGGAGAAGTAGATGCGATCTCAACCAGCACGATGGCATGGTAGAGATGGTGGTGGTGTACTGCCAACAGGGCTTCACGATACGTCTCCAACGTATCTATAATTTTGTATTGTTCCATGCTATTATATTACCATTCTAATATAATTATTAAGCATTTACTTGTTGTTTTATACTATTTTTGAACACTAACCTATTAACCCAATGCCAAGTAATAGTTGTTTTGTGCATGTTTTCGGATTTTCAGGAATACTATACCCCAAAACTTTTTGATGATTTTTCTGTACAAAAATAAGATCTGGAAGCTTCGAAGGAAGACCGAAGGGCACACTAGGTGCCCCCAAGATAACAGGGTGCACGCAGGGGGGTGGTCGCGCCCTCATGGCTAGGGGAAACCTCTTAGCTCTCGTGGCCCTGATATCTTCCCTATAAATTCATATATATATATATATATATATATATATATATATATATATATATAAGGAAAACCTTAGAGATCCTCCTGAAACACTTTTTCTGCCACAGCAAGCTTCTGTACCGCAGTGTGCCCAATTGGAGCCCCGTTTCGGTGCCCGGCCATAGGGTGGATCGATCAGGGAGGGCCACTACATCAACCTTGTTGCTCCTATGGTGATGTGTTAGTAGTTCTCCATAGATCTACGGGTCCGTAGTTAGTACCTAGATGGCTATCTCTCTCGCTATGTTCTTCATTGCCAAGATCACCGCGGGATCTTATGTAATCACTTTTGTGTGGTGCGTTTCTTGGGATCCAATCAACTATGGGTTTATGTTTAGATTATTCATGAGATTAATTGAGTTCCTTGCTGGTATTTCATATACATGCATGATTATGATAGCTTTGTAATTCTCTCCGATCTATGGGTTTGGTTTGGCCAACTAGATTGATTTATCTTGAGTGAGAGAGGTGCGGCGTAGTGGGTTCAATATTGCGGTGCTCAATCCTAGTGACAGAAAGGGACATCACGCGTATTGTATTGCTGCCACTAAGGGTAAAACTATGGGCTTTATTCATATTAATTGGATTTACTTTGTCTATATCATGTCATCATCCTCCAAGCATTACTATGTTTTTACTTAATACTCTAGATGCATGTTGGATAGCAGTCGATGGATGGAGTAATAGTAGTAGATGTAGACACGAGTCGTTCTACTTGCTTATGGATGTGATGCCTATATGTAATAATCATTGCCATGAATAAATATTGCATAACTATGCTCTTTTCTATCAAGTGCCCAACGGTAATTTGTTTGCCCACCGTATGCTTTCTTCGATAGAAAAGCCTCTAGAGAAAACTATGGCCCTAGGTTGTCCTCACAAATATATTTACAAAAACTCTAAATACCTTGCTGATATTATTTACTTTCTTTTTATTTTATATTTATAATTATCAAACTATCTATCTACACTACTTATCGCATGCAAGTAACAAGTTCAAGGGAATGGACAACCATGTTGCCCGTGTTGGGTGCAAGTGTGTGCTCTTTTGTGTGAAGGCGTTGAAGACGGGAACTTGTGTGGTGGTTCGATAACCTTGGTTCTCACTGAGGAAAATACTTAACACTACTATGCTGCATCATCCAATCCTCTTTGGGGAAAATCTCAACGCAGTATACAAGTATTAGGGGGGAAATCCTCTTTGGGGGGAAACTTCCCTCCCGGAGGGGGAAATCGTCGCCATCGTCATCACCAACACTCCTCTCATCGGAGGGGACTCATCACCATCAACATCTTCATCAGCACCATCTCATCTCCAAACCCTAGTTCATCACTTGTAACCAATCTCCGTCTCGCGACTCCGATTGGTACTTGTAAGGTTGCTAGTAGTGTTAATTACTCTTTGTAGTTGATGATAGTTGGATTACTTGGTGGAAGAGTTTATGTTCAGATCCTTAATGCTACTCATTACCTCTCTGGTCAAGAATATGATTATGCTTTGTGAGTAGTTACTTTTGTTCCTCGGGACATGGGATAAGTCATGCTAATAGTAGTCATGTGAATTTGGTATTCGTTCCATATTTTGATGTGTTGTATGTTGTTTTTCCTCTAGTGGTGTTATGTGAACGTCGACTACATAACACTTCACCGTTATTTGGGCCTAGAGGAAGGCATTGGGAAGTAGTAAGTAGATGATGGGTTGCTAGAGTGACAGAAGCTTAAACCCTAGTTTATGCGTTGCTTCGCAAGGGGCTGATTTGGATCCACTAGTTTAATGCTATTGTTAGACTTTGTCTTAATTCTTCTTTCGTAGTTGCGGATGCTTGCGAGAGGGGTTAATCATAAGTGGGATGCTTGTCCAAGTAAGGGCAGTACCCAAGTGTTGTTCCACCCACATATCAAACTATCAAAGTAACGAACGCAAATCATATGAACATGATGAAAACTAGCATGACAGAAATTCCCGTGTGTCCTCGGGAGCACTTTTCCACCTATAAGACTTTGTCCATGCTTGTACCTTGCTACAAAAGGGATTGGGCCACTTTGCTGCACCGTTGTTACTTTTTTTACTTGTTGCTTGCTACGAATCATCTCACCACACAATCACTTGTTACCGATAATTTCAGTGCTTGCAGATATTACCTTGCTGAAAACCACTTGTCAGATCCTTCTGCTCCTCGTTGGGTTCGACACTCTTACTTATCAAAAGGACTACGATTGATCCCCTATACTTGTGGGTCATCATTTATCCAAATATTACAGAAGTTAGGGGATTTGCAGACAAATATTAGTGCAATACAGAAGGTTAATGAACCTATTAAAACTCTAGGTCCTAGCCTCCACCGTATGAATTCTTTCCTCACTACTTCCATAAAAAACTTGAGTCACCTAAGAAAGTGGTAATGTCACTTTCAGAGGTTATGAATAAAAGGAAGGGGCCTCCTGGATCCGATAAGGGTCCCGGTAGAGTAGCCAAGGTGGATGATATCACTTGAAACTATGTATTTTGCCTAGCTAGGGGCATACATAGATAGCGCTTGTTGGGAGGGAGTCCAATAGTTATCTTATGTTTATTGTTCTACTTTCCATTATTGTGAGTTAACATGATTATTTGTACTGTAATGATTGTGATTTTACATTTAAATTAGTGTTTGTTCCAAGTAAATCCTTTGGGATGATTTGAATGATAAGTATAATTGATACGGTGCGAAACAGAAACTATGACGCCCACTGCAGAATTTCTCTGATTTCACTCGAATATATTTTGGACCTGACATTTTTACAAGTTATTGGTTTACAAATTCCACGATTTTCCTATTTTTTGGAATTTCCGGAGTTACAGAAGTATGGTTTAAGTGTTGATTACTACAAATTGTTCTCTTTTAGACAGATTTTGTTTTTTGCTTGCATAGTTTGCTTGTTTTGATAAAGCTACGAATTATATTGGAGGGGGGTATAATCCATGGAGAAGTTAAAATACTTTAACTTATGCAATAATAAAATATTAATCAATTTATAACAGTATGTAGAGTTTATAATTTGCCTATTGTACTAACGGATCTCACGAGTTTTCATTTGAGTTTTGTGTGATGAAGTTATCAATTTTTGGGTGCGATCACGATGGATGAAGGAATAAGGAGGGACAAATAGCCTAAGATTGAGGATACCCAAGGCACCCATGATAAATTCTTGGAAGACTCAAGTGTCTAGGCTTGGGTATGAACCGAAAGGCATCCCCTCTTTCGTCGCAGTCCATCGGTATGTCACTTGGAGCTATACATTTTTATTCATCACATGATATGAGTTCTTCCTAGAGTGTCATGTGTTATAGTTTGCTTTTATTTTAGTTTTCCAAAATCATTGTTTTATGGACACACCCACTTGCGATAGACACATGTTCACCATGATTTTTTGGAATACTCTATGTGCTTCACTTATATCTATTGAGCTAAGGAGTTGCTCTAGTGCTTCACTTATATCTTTTAGAGCACGGTGGCATATAGATTCTATAGAAATAATTGCACTCTCATTCTTCACTTAATTTTCTGATAGTTTAATAAATATTTATGGTAATCTACATGGGTTATAAGACTAGTCAAAAAATAATAATTATTCAAGGAGTTCATAATCAAAACCTTCATGTAATACACAAAAGAGGAATGGTGGGTTAATGATATTGATGTGGTATTAATATGAAAGGGTGTGAGTGCATGGTTGTTGGTTAGTAGAAATATCGATAGTTAAAGGGTATTAACTTGATGTTCATCTAAATATTGGTTATGGCATGGTGATGGTGTGTGAGCATTCTTATTCCTCGTTGAAATCCTAGTGTTGTTTAGGTCGGGGGCGCGCAATGGTTAACTCCTACGAACCTCATCCCTAGGGGCATGCGAGTAGTACTTTTCATCAAGAGAGCTAATAAAGCTTTGGAATAAGTATGTGAGTTATTTGTGAGTAATGTGAATCCATGGATGTACGCACCCTCACTTCCTCATATTTGCTAGCCTCTTCCGTATCGTGCATTGCCCGTTCTCACCTCAAGGATCAATGCAAACTTCACAGGTGCATCCAAATCCCGCGACATGATATGCTATGTTGCACATAAGCCAGCTTACATCTTCCTCAAAACAGCCACCATACCTACCTATCATGGCATTTCCATAGCCATTCCGAGATATATTGCCATGCAACTTCCACTGTTACTTCTCGTGACTTGTGTGTTCATCATCATCTTGCTTTGCATGATCATGTAGCTCACATAGTATTTGTGGCAAAGCCATCGTTCATCATTGTTTACATGTTATGCTAGATCATTGCACATCCTAGTACACTACGAGAGACATTCATATAGAGTCATCTTGTTTAGTAGTTCATATCGAGTTGTAACTAGATAGAAGTGTGATGTATTCCATTATTAAAGCACTGTCTTAGAGAGGAAAGGATGATGGAGGTAGTGATTTCCCCACAAGTTGGGATGAGACTCCGGACAAAAAAAGAAATAAAAAGAAAGAAAAAAAGGAAGAAAGAAAAAAAGAGAAAAAATAAATGATAGAAAAGAGAGAAGGGACGGTGCTACTACCTCCTTTTCCACACTTGTGCTTCAAAGTTGCGCCATGTTTTTCATATAGAGAGTCTCATGTTTAGTCATTTTCATATGCTAGTGGTATTTTTTCATTATAGAACTTGACTTGTATATTTTGATGGTGGGCTTTCTCAAATACCCAAGGTCTTCATGAGCAATAAAGTTGGATGCACACCCACTTAGCTTAAGTTAACCTTTCATACACTTATAGCTCTAGTGTATCCGATGCATGGAAATCCCTACTCCTTGCATTGATATTGATTGATGGGAATCTCCATAGCCCGTTGATCTGCATAGTTGATGCGATACTTTCTTCTCCACTTTTACCCCCTTGAAACCAACCACCATATTCTATTCCAGCTATATGCTATGTCCATGGTTCACGCTCATGTATTGAGTGGCGTATAAAATGCTGAAGCGCATTAAAAAGTACGATCCAATTGCTTGGCTTAACACCGTGGTGCTTGACATTTGTATTTATGTGGTGAATACGAAGTTGTGCCATGCTAATATGATAAAATGAATGGGGGGTAATTCTTTAAGGATCGTATATTTTGAAAGTTGATGATTGTGCTACTTATGTTTAGGAATATCACTATGTTAATGTTTGTTTATTCATCGTTTCTCAATGATCATACCTGAAAGAGATTACATGTTGGGTAGCATGTAACATCAAAAATTCTGTTTTTATCATTGACCTACTCGAGCACGATCTAGAATTAAGCTTGGGGACGCTCATATGTCTCCAACGATCTATAATTTTTTACTATTCCATGCTACTATATTATAATTCTAGGATACTTTTTAAGCATTTACTAGTTTATATTATTTTTTAGCACTATCCTATTAACCTAGTGCCAAGTGCCAAGTGCTATTTTCTGCATGTTTTTGGATTTTCAGAAATACTTTACCAAACGAAGTACAAATACCCCAAGATTTTTTGATGATTTTTCTGGGGGAAAATAAGACGTGGAACCTTTCGAGGAAGACTAGAGGACACACGAGGTGCCCCGAAGACAATAGGGTGCGCCCAGCGGGGGTGGTCGCGCCCTGATGGCTTGGAGCCACCTCTCACCTCTCATGGCCCACATCTCTTCAGTATAAATTCACGTATATCTGGAAAACCCTAGAGAGCCTCCCGAAACACTTTTTCACCTTAGCAAGCTTCTGTTCCGCGGTGTGCCCATCTGGAGCCTTGTTATGGTGCCCTGTTGGAGGGGGGTCGAGTAGTCCACCATATACATACGGGTCCATAGTTAGTACCTAGATCGCTATCTCTATCTCTATGTTCTTGATTGCCAAGATCACCGTGATTTCCACGGTGATCTATCTTATGTAATTACTCTTGTGAGGTGCATTTGTTGGGATCCAATGAATTGTGGATTTTTTTTTAGATTATTCATGAGATTATATTGAGTTCCTTGCTGGTCTTTCATATATATGCATGATTATGATAGCTTCGTAATTCTCTCTGATCTATCGATTTGGTTTGGCCAACTAGATTTATTTATCTTCATTGAGAGAGGTGCGTTGTAGTGGGTTCAATCTTGCGGTGCTCAATCCGAGTGACAGAAAGGGACATGGCATGTATTGTATTGCTGCCACTAAGGGTAAAACGATGGGGTTTATTCATATTAATTGGATTTACTTTGTCTACATCATGTCATCCTCCTCCAATCATTACTCTATTTTTACTTAGTACTCTAGATGCATGTTGGATAGCGGTCGATGGGTGCAGTAACAGTAGTAGCTGCAGGCAGGAGTCGGTCTATTTTCTTACGGAAGTGATGCCTATATAGAATGATCATTGCCATGAATAAAATTGCATAACTATGCGATTTCTATCAATTGCCCAACAGTAATTTGTTTACCCACCGTATGCTTTCTTCGAGAGTGAAGCCTCTAGCGAAAACTATGGCCCCACGGTCTCCTCACAAATATATTTACGAAAACTCTAAATACCTTGCTGCCATTATTTATTTTGTTTTTATTTTCTATTAATATTTATCAAACTATCTATATACCACTAAATATCACTTGCAAGTAACGAGTTCAAGGCGATTGACAACCCTCTTGCCCCCATTGGGTGCAGGTGTTTGCTCTTTCGCGTGAAGGCACTGAAGACGGGAAATTGCATGGTCCTCCTATTGGTTCTATAACCTTGGTTCTAACTGAGGGAAATACTTACATCTACTATGCTGCATCATCCCCTCCTCTTCAGGAATAATCCCAATGCAATTTACAAGTATCACTTCGCCAAGCGCCGCCGGAACTACGAATGAGGCAGAACTTGGGAAGATGGAATAGGGGCTGCCCAAGGGAGGGAGAAGGAGTTAGTGCAAGGCTGCCTCATACGTCTCCAACGTATCTATAATTTTTTATGGTTCCATGCTATTATCTTGTCAAACTTTGGATGTTTTCTATGCATTTTATATATTTTTTTGGGACTAACTTATTAACTAAGTGCCAAGTGCCAGTACCTGTTTTTCCGTGTTTTTGACCTTTTTCAGGGGAGAATATCAAACAGAGTCCAAACGGAATAAAACCTCCGAAAAGATTTTTTCCAGAACAGAAGATACGCATGAAGCTTGAGAACCAAGGCAAAGGCTCTCGGGGGAGGCCACAAGCCCCCTAGTCGCGGCCGGGGGGGCTAGCAGGCTTGTGGCCCCCCCATGGCTCCTCTGCCCTACTTCTTCCGCCTATAAATCCCCGAAAAATCAGAAGCCACGGGATAGAGCCTCGAAAATACTTTTCTGCCGCCGCAAGCTTCTGTCTCCGCAAGATCCCATCTGGGGCACGTTCTAGTGCCCTGCCGGAGGGGGGATTCGGACACGGAGGGCTTCTTCATCAACACCTTTGCCTCTCCGATGTTGCGTGAGTAGTTCGCCATAGACCTTCGGGTCCATAGCTAGTAGCTATATGGCTTCTTCTCTCTCTTGGATCTTCAATACAATCTTCATGGAGATCTATCCGATGTAATCTTCTTTTGCGGTGTGTTTGTCGAGATCCGATGAATTGTGGATATTTGATCAGATTATCTATGAATATTATTTGAGTCTCCTCTAATCTCTTATAGCATGATTTCGTATCCTTGTAATTCTCCTCGAGTTGTGGGTTTTGTTTGGCCAACTTGATCTATAATTCTTGCAATCGGAGAAGTGCTTGGTTTTGGGTTCATACCGTGCGGTGACCTCACCCAGTGACAGAAGGGGTAGAGAGGACGCATCGTGTTGTTGCCATCAAGGGTAAAAAGATGGGGTTTATATCTATTGCATGAATTTATCCCTCTACATCATGTCATCTTGCTTAAGGCGTTACTCCGTTTGTCATGAACTTAATACACTAGATGCATGTTGGATAACGGTCGATGTGTGGAGTAATAGTAGTTGATGCAGACAGTATCGGTCGACTTGTCTCAGACGTGATGCTTATATGTATGATCATTGCGTTAGATATCGTCATGAATTTGCGTCGTTCTATCAATTGCTCGACAATAATTCGTTCACCCACCGTAATACTATCACGAGAGAAGCCTCTAGTGAACACTATGGCCCCCAGGTATACTTCACTCCATATTTTCAGCTCTACACTTTCACTTTGTTGCACTTTCCACCTTCTGATCTCACCTTGCAATCAATCGTGAAGGGATTGACAACCCCTTTATAGCGTTTGGTGCAAGTTTGTTTGTTTTTGCGCAGGTACTTTGGAGACTTGCCTTGATACTCCTACTGGATTGATACCTTGGTTCTCAAACTGAGGGAAATACTTACTGCTACTGTGCCGCATCACCCTTTCCTCTTCAAGGGAAAAACCAACACAAGCTCAAGAGGTAGCAAGAAGTATTTCTGGCGCCGTTGCTGGGGAGCATCAAGTCAAGAATAGTCTTCCTCCAACATGTCAATTTCTGGCACCGGGGATTATTCTAAGTGAAGCTTATCCAAGTAACTGTCACAAACTCATCTCTTGATTTACTTTTTTTGCGTCTCTTTTTCCTCTCCCCCACTTTTGAAAAACAAAAATTACAAAAAAATATTTGCCTTTTTCGTTTGCCCTTTTCTTTCGCTTGCTTTTTGTTTGCTTGTGAGCTTGTCTTGCTTGCTGAAGTCACCATGACTGAAAACAACAAACTTTGTGACTTCTCGAATAATAATAATAATGATTTTATTAGTACTCCGATTGCTCCCGCCACTAGTGCGGAATCATATGAAATCAATGCTACTTTGTTGAATCTTGTTATGAAAGAGCAATTCTCCGGCCTTCCTAGCGAAGATGCCGCATCCCATCTTAATACCTTCATTGAGTTATGCGATATGCAAAAGAAGAAAGATGTGGATAATGATGTGATTAAATTGAAGCTATTTTCGTTCTCATTGCGAGATCGAGCAAAAACTTGGTTTTCATCTTTGCCCAAAAATAGTATTGATTCTTGGAACAAGTGCAAAGATGCTTATATGTCCAAGTATTTTCCACCGGCTAAGATTATCTCTCTCCGTAATGATATCATGAATTTTAAGCAACTAGATCATGAATATGTTGCACAATCTTGGGAGAGAATGAAATTGATGATTAGAAATTGTCCCGCTCATGGCTTGAGTCTTTGGATGATTATACAAATATTCTATGCTGGTTTGAATTTTGCTTCTAGAAATATCCTTGATTCCGCCTTCGGTGGAACTTTCATGGAGATCACATTAGGAGAAGCCACAAAACTCCTAGACAATATCATGACAAACTATTCTCAATGGCACACTGAAAGGTCACCTACTAGTAAAAAAGTGCATGCTATAGAAGAAATTAACTCGTTGAGTGCTAAGATGGATGATTTAATGAAATTGTTTGCTAGTAAAGGTGCTCCTTTAGATCCAAATGATATGCCCTTTTCTTCCTTGATTGAGAGTACCAATGAGAGCTTGGACGTTAATTTTGTTGGTAGGAATAATTATGGCCACAACAATGCTTTTAGATGTAACTATATTCCTAGGCCTTTTCCTAGTAATCCCTCTAATAACTTTGGCAATTCCTACAACAATGCTCATGGAAATTACAATAAATTACCCTCTGATTTAGAGAGTAATATTAAAGAGTTTATCAACTCGCAAAAGATTTTCAATGCGTCCATAGAAGAAAAACTACTCAAAATAGATGACTTGGCTAGGACCGTTGATAGAATGTCTCTTGATATTGATGCTTTGAAAGTGAGATGTGCTCCTCCCAAGATCAATATGGATGAAACTTTGAAAGCTATGCGTGTTTCCATGAATGACAGTAAAGAAAGAACCGCCCAAATTCGTGCTAGACATGAATGGCTTAAAAAGGCGTGTTCTCGTGATGAGAATCACGAAGATCTTAAAGTGCTTGGTGTGACTCCCATTGAATCCTTGTTTTCGAATGTGAAACCTAATGATGATGGGACTGGATATTAATCCACTTTGGTTGAGAAACGCCCCAATGATTTGGAGTCTATCTATCTTGATGCTAAAAGCATTGAAAGTGGAGGAGAGGATATCAAAACTTTAGTAGTAATGAAATTACTACTTTGGATTTCAAGGAATTCAACTATGATAGTTGCTCTTTGATTGAATGTATTTCCTTGATGCAATCCATGCTAAACTCTCCACACGCTTATAGCCAAAACAAAGCCTTTACCGATCATATCGTCGATGCTATGATGAAATCTCTTGAAGAGAAATTTGAGTTGGCAGTTTCTATTCCTAAAAAACTTCATGATGAGTGGGAACTGCTACGTCCCCAGAAATCTCCGGCAACGGCGCCAGGAATCCTTCTGCTGCCTCTTGAGCTTGCGTTGGCTTTTCCCTTGAAGAGGAAAGGGTGATGCAGCACAGGAGCGGTAAGTATTTCCCTCAGTTTGAGAACCAAGGTATCAATCCAGTAGGAGAATCGCGCCAAGTCCAGAGTACATGCGCAAACACAAAAGAGCTTGCACCCAACGCTATAAATGGGTTGTCAATCCCTTCAAGATTGATTGCAAAGTGAGATCTGAAGGCGGAAAGTGCAACGAAGTAAAAGTGTAAGGCTGAAAATATGGTGTGAAGTAGACCCGGGGGCGTAGTGTTCACTAGAGGCTTCTCTCAAAATAGCAAATAATACGGTTGATGAACAAATTACTATCGAGCAATTGATAAAACCACGCAAAGTCATGACGATATTTAAGGCAATGATCATACATATAGGCATCACGTCCGAGACAAGTAGACCAATACTTTCTACATCTACTACTATTACTCCACACATCGACCGCTATCCAGCATGCATCTAGTGTATTGAGTTCATGACAAACAGAGTAACGCCTTAAGCAAGATGACATGATGTAGGGGGATAAACTCAAACCAATGATGAAAACCCCATCTTTTTACCGTTGATGGCAACAACACGATACGTGCCTCGCTACCCCTTTTGTCACTGGGTGCGGTCACCGCACGGTATGAACCTTAAACCAAGCACTTCTCCCATTGCAAGAATCATAGATCAAGTTGGCCAAACAAAACCCACAACTCGAAGAGAATTACAAGGATATTAAATCATGCATATAAGAGATCAGAAGAAACTCAAATAAGATTCATAGATAATCTGATCATAAATCCACAATTCATCGGATCTCGACAAACACACCGCAAAGAAGATTACATCGGATAGATCTCCATGAAGATCATGGAGAACTTTGTATTGAAGATCCAAGAGAGAGAAGAAGACATCTAGCTACTAGCTATGGACCCTAAGGTCTATGGTGAACTACTCACGCATCATCAGAGAGGTCATGGTGTTGATGAAGAAGCCCTCTGTATCTGAATCCCCCCTCTGGCAGGGAACCAGAACGTGCCCCAGATGGGATCTTGCGGAGATAGAAGCTTGCGGCGTCAGAAAGTATTTTCGTGGATCTCTCTCACAGTTTTGCCATTTTTCTGAATTTATAGGCGGAAGAGGTAGGGCAGACGAGCCACAAGGGGTCCACAAGCCTGATAGGTGCGGCCCCCTGGCCGCGCCTAGGGGGCTTGTGGGGTTCCCTGGTGGCCCCTGCCTTGGTTCTCAAGTCTCGTGCATATCTTCTGTTCCGGGAAAAAATCTTTTCGGAAGTTTTATTCCGTTTGGACACTGTTTAAAATCCTCCTCTGAAAACGGTCAAAAACACGGAAAAAACAGGAACTGACACTTGGCACTGAGTTAATAAGTTAGTCCCAAAAAAGATATAAAAGGCATACAAAATATCCAAAGTTTGACAAGATAATAGCATGGAACCATCAAAAAATATAGATACGTTGGAGACGTATCAAGCATCCCCAAGCTTAACTCATGCTCGTCCTCGAGTAGGGAAGTGATAAAGACAGAATTTTTGATGTGGAATGCTACCTAGCATAGTTGCCCTTTGTAACTTCTTTCATGTGACATGAATGTTTAGATCCGTAAGGTTCGAAACAATAGTTTGCTATTAACATGAAAACAATAATACTTCAAGCAAACTAGCAAGGTAATCTTGAACTTTCGAAATAACAAGGCCAAAGAAAGTTATCCCTACAAAATCATATCGTCTGGCTATGCTCCATCCTCCTCACACAACTAATTTAAATCATGCACAACCCCGGTATTGGCCAAGTAATTGTTTTCGCACTCTTACTTTCTCAAACCTTTTACAACTATCACGCAATACATGAGCGTGAGCCATGGATATAGCACTATGGTGGAATAGAGTGTGGTGGTGGTTGTGAGACAAAAAGGAGGAGATGGTCACATTGACTCGACGTATCAAAGGGCTATGGAGATGCCCATTAATAGATATCAATGTGAATGAGTAGGGATTGCCATACAAAGGATGCACTAGAGCTATAAGTATGTGAAAGCTCAAAAGGAGAACTAGTGGGTGTGCATCCAACTTGCTTGCTCACGAAGACCTAGGGAAATTTTGAGGAAGCCCATCATTGGAATATACAAGCCAAGTTATATAATAAAGATTCCCACTAGTATATGGTGGTGACAAAACGAGAGGCTCTCAATCATGAAGAACATGGTGCTATTATGAAGCACAAGTGTGGAAAGAGATAGTAGCATTGTCCCTTCTCTCTTTTTATCTCTTCCTTTTTTTTGTTTGGGCTCTTTGGCCTCTTTTTTCTCTCTCTTTTTTGTGGGAAACTTTGGCCTCTTTTTATTTATTTATTTCCTCACATGGGACAATGCTCTAATAATGATGATCATCACACTTTTATTTACTCACGACTCAAAGCTTAGAACGATGATGACTCTATAGGAAATGCCTCCGACAGTGTACCGGGATGTGCAACGATCTAGCTTGACGTATGACGTTGAAACATTTCGCTAGCTATCTTACGATCATGCAATGGCAATATGAGAGTGACAGCACAAGTCATGAGACGGAACGGTGGGAGTTGCATGGCAATATATCTCGGAATGGCTATGAAGATGCCATAGTAGGTAGGTATGGTGGCTGTTTTGAGGAAGGCATATGGTGGGTTTGTGCACCGGCGAAAATTGCGCGGTACTAGAGAGGCTAGCAATGGTGGAAGGTGAAAGTGCATCTATACCATGGACTCACATTAGTCATGAAGAACTTACATACTTGTTGCGAAAGTTTTTATTAGTAATCAAAACAAAGTGCTAAACGCATACTCTTAGGGGAAGGGTTGGTAGGTGTTAACCATCGCACGATCCCCACCGCAACACAAAGCATGACAATCAATAGATCAAATATGCTCCGACTTCCTAACACAGCAGTTCACCATACGTGCATGTGACGGGAATCACTAACTTCAACACAAGTATTTCTAGATTCACAACACCCTACTAACATAACTCTTAATATTACCAAATCCACGTCTCAAAACTAATTGAGAGGAATCAAACTTCTCTTTCTACTCAATGCTCATGAAGATGGAAGTTTTTTATCCTCTTTGGGTACCTATCACCTTCGGTACTATTTTCATAGCACAAACCAACTACCAAGTCACGCACCACTGTGCTCTAAAAGATCTAACTGAAGCACATAGAGCAAAATTATCTAGCTCAAAAGATATAAGTACAGCCCGACGAGCATTCTAGCAAATTCATGATGAGTGCATGTCTCTCTCAAAAGTTGTGCAGCAAGGATGATTGTGACACAACAAAAATAAAAGACTCCAACGATACAAGACGCTCCAAGAAAAGCACATATCATGTGGTGAATAAAAACATAGCTCCAACTAATGTTACCGATGGATTGAAGACGAAAGAGGGGATGCCTTCCCGGGGCATCCCCAAGCTTAGGATTTTTGGTGTCCTTGAATTTGGCTTGGGATTCCTTGGGCATCCCCAAGCTTGAGCTCTTTCCACTCTTTATCCATTTGTCCATGAGAACATCACCCAAAACTTGAAAACTTCACAACACAAAACTTAAACAGAAACTCGTGATATCATTAGTACAAGAAAACAAACTACCACCTCTTTAGGTATTGTATCAATGTTGATTTCTATTTATATTGGTGTTAGATTACTATATTATCACTTTTCCATGGCTAGTACCCCCCCCCGATACTATCCATAGTTTCATCAAAACAAGCAACCAACTCAACAAAAATAGAATCTGTCAAAAAAAGACCAGTGTGTAGCAATCTGTATACTTCGTATACTTCTGTTACCTCAAAAGTTTTGAACAATTACGACTGCCTGGGAAAAAGTCATATCAACCAGCAGCAAAAATAATGAACTCAAAAGCTCTTTCTGAATAAAAATGAAAAATAATCTCGTGAGCGAAAAGTTTCTGTCTTTTTCCAGCACGATCAAACAACCATCACCAAGACTAGTCATAAAGGTTTTGCTTGGCTCAAACCCAAAAAGAAACACAAAATACACAATCATAACAGAATTATGATGGTGTGGACGCAACAAAACAGAAAGAAAAAAGATAAATTCATTGGGTTGCCTCCCAACAAGCGCTATTGTTTAACGCCCTTAGCTAGGCATAAGGCGATAGAATCACGTATCGTCGTCGTTGGTGCTCAAACCATAACGAGCCCTCATCATATATTCATAAGGCAATCTTATTTTATTTCTAGGAAAATGCTCCATGCCCTTCTTTAAAGGAAATTTAAATCTAATATTCCCTTCCTTCATATCGATGATAGCACCGATAGTCCTTAGGAAAGGTCTACCAAGAATGATAGGGCATGTAGGATTGCAATCAATGTCAAGCACAATGAAATCCACAGGTACATAGTTCCTATTTGCAATAATAAGAACATCATTGATCCTTCCCATGGGTTTCTTGACAGTAGAATCCGCAAGATGCAAATTAAGCGAACACTCCTCAATTTCATTAAAACCCTGAACATCACATAAAGACTTTGGAATCGCGGAAACACTAGCACCCAAATCACAAAAAGCATTGCATTCATAGTTTTTGATTTTGATTTTGATAGTAGGTTCCCACTCATCATGAAGCTTTCTAGGGATAGAAACTTCCAACTCAAGTTTCTCTTCAAGAGATTTTATCATAGCATCGACGATATGATCGGTGAAGGCCTTGTTTTGGCTATAAGCGTGTGGAGAGTTTAGCATGGATTGCATAAAGGAAATGCATTCAATCAAGGAGAAACTATCATAATTGAATTCCTTGAAATCCAAAGTAGTAGTTTCATTACTACTCAAGGTTTTAATATCTTCTACTCCACTTTCAATGCTTTTAGCATCAAGATAGATGGACTCCGAATCATTGGGGCGTTTTTCAACCAAAGTGGATTCATATCTAGCCCCATCATCATTAGGTTTGACACAAGAAAACAAAGATTCAATGGGAGTCACACCAAGCACTTTAAGATCTTCGTGATTCTTATCACGAGAACACGCCCTTTTAAACCATTCATGTCTAGCACGAATTTGGGCGGTTCTTTCTTTGCTCTCACTCATGGAAACATGCATAGCTTTCAAAGTTTCATCCATATTGATCTTGGGAGGAGCACATCTAACTTTCAAAGCATCAATATCACTAGACATTCTATCAACGCTCCTAGCCAAAATCGTCAATTTTGAGTAGTTTTTCCTTTATGGACGCATTGAAAATCTTTTGCGAGTTGATAAACTATTTGATATTACTCTCTAGATCAAAGGGTAATCTATTGTAATTTCCATGAGTATTGTTGTAGGAGTTGCCAAAGTTATTAGAGGAGTTACTAGGAAAAGGCCTAGGAACATAGTTTCCTCTAAAAGCATTGTTGTTGCCAAAATTATTCCTACCAACAAAATTAACGTCCAAGCTAGCGTTGCTACTCTCAATCAAGGAAGACAAGGGCATGTCATTAGGATCTAAAGGAGCACTTCTACTAGCAACCAAATTCATTAACTCATCCATCTTAGCACTCAATGAGTTAATTTCTTCCATAGCGTGTACCTTCTTACTAGTAGGTGACCTTTCAGTGTGCCACTGAGAGTAGTTTGTCATGATGTTGTCTAGGAGTTTTCTGTCTTCTCCTAACGTGATTTCCATGAACGTTCCACCTCAGGCGGAGTCCAAGATATTTCTAGAAGCAAAATTCAAGCCAGCGTAGAAGATTTGTATAATCATCCAAAGACTCAAGCCATGAGCGGGACAATTTCTAATCATCAATTTCATTCTCTCCCAAGATTGTGCAACATGTTCATGATCAAGTTGCTTAAAATTCATGATATCATTACGGAGAGAGATAATCTTACCCGGCGGAAAATACTTGGATATATAAGCATCTTGCACTTGTTCCAAGAATCAATACTATTTTTGGGCAAAGATGAAAACCAAGTTTTTGCTCGATCTCGCAACGAGAACGGAAAAGGCTTCAATTTAATCACATCATTATCCACATCTTTCTTCTTTTGCATATCGCAAAGCTCAATGAAGGTATTAAGATGGGATGCGGCATCTTCGCTGGGAAGGCCGGAGAATTGCTCTTTCATAACAATATTCAGCAAAGCAGCATTGATTTCGTATGATTCCACACTAGTGGCGGGAGCAATCGGAGTACTAATAAAATCATTATTATTAGTATTCGAGAAGTCACAAAGTTTGGTGTTTTCAGTCATGGTGACTTCAGCAAGCAAACAAGCACACAAGCGAACAGAAAGCAAGCGAGAGAAAAGGGCGAACGAAAAAGGCAAACAAAAAAGGCAAATATTTTTGTAAATTTTTGTTTTTCAGAAGTGGGGGAGAGGAAAACGAGAGGCAAAAAATTAAATGCAAGAGATGAGTTTGTGACACTTACTTGGATGAGTTCTTGACTTGATCCTCCCGGCAACGGCGCCAGAAATCCTTCTACTACGGCACCAGAAATCCCCGGCAACGGCGCCAGAAATCCTTCTGCTGCCTCTTGAGCTTGCGTTGGTTTTTCCCTTGAAGAGGAAAGGGTGATGCAGCACAGGAGCAGTAAGTATTTCCCTCAGTTTGAGAACCAAGGTATCAATCAAGTAGGAGAATGCGCCAAGTCCAGAGTACCTACACAAACACAAAATAGCTTGCACCCAACGCTATAAAGGGTTTGTCAATCCCTTCAAGATTTATTGCAAAGTGAGATCTGAAGGCGAAAAGTGCAACGAAGTAAAAGTGTAAGGCTGAAAATATGGTGTGAAGTAGACCCGGGGGCCATAGTGTCACTAGAGGCTTCTTTGAAAATAGCAAATAATACGGTGGGTGAACAAATTACTGTCGAGCAATTGATGGAACCACGCAAAGTCATGACGATATCTAAGGCAATGATCATACATATAGACATCACGTCCGAGACAAGTAGACCGATACTTTCTGCATCTACTACTATTACTCCACACATCGACCGCTATCCAGCATGCATCTGGTGTATTGAGTTCTTGACGAATAGAGTAACGCCTTAAGCAACATAACATGATGTAGAGGGATAAACTCAAACCAACGATGAAAACCCCAACTTTTTACCCTTGATGGCAACAACACGATACGTGCCTTGCTACCCCTTCTGTCACTGGGTGAGGTCACCGCACGGTATGAACCCAAAACCAAGCACTTCTCCCATTTCAAGAATCATAGATCAAGTTGGCCAAACAAAACCCACAACTCGAAGAGAATTACAAGGATATGAAATCATGCATATAAGAGATCAGAAGAAACTCAAATAAGATTCATAGATAATCTGATCATAAATCCACAATTCATCGGATCTCGACAAACACACCGCAAAGAATATTACATCGGATAGATCTCCATGAAGATCATGGAGAACTTTGTATTGAAGATCCAAGAAAGAGAAGAAGCCATCTAGCTACTAGCTATGGACCCGAAGGTCTATGGTGAACTACTCATGCATCATCGGAGAGGTCATGGTGTTGATGAAGAAGCCCTCCGTATCTGAATACCCCCTCCGGCAGGGCACCAGAACGCGCCCCAGATGGGATCTTGCGGAGACAAAAGCTTGCGGCGGCGGTAAAGTATTTTCGTGGATCTCTCTCGTAGTTTTGGAATTTTTATGAATTTATAGGCGGAAGAGGTAGGGCAGATGAGACACACGGGGCCCACAAGCCTGCTAGGTGCGGGCCCCCTAGCAGTGCCTAGGGGGCTTGTGGGGTCCCCTGGTGGCCCCTGCCTTGGTTCTCAAGTCTCGTGTGTATCTTCTGTTTCGGAAAAAATCTTTTCGGAAGTTTTATTCTGTTTGGACACTGTTTAAAATCCTCCTCTCAAAAGGTTCAAAAACACGGAAAAAACAGGAACTGGCACTTGGCACTGAGTTAATAAGTTAGTCCCAAAAAAGATATAAAAGGAATACAAAACATCCAAAGTTCGACAAGATAATAGCATGGAACCATCAAAAATTATGGATACGTTGGAGATGTATCAGGAACCTACTATCAAAATCAAGATGAAAAACTATGAATGCAATGCTTTGTGTGATTTGGGTGCTAGTGTTTCCGCGATTCCAAAGTCTTTATGTGATGTTCAAGGATTCAATGAGATTGATGAGTGCTCTCTTAATTTGCATCTTGCGGATTCTACTGTTAAGAAAACCATGGGAAGGATCAATGATTTTCTTATTATTGCAAATAGGAACTATGTACCCGTGGATTTCATTGTGCTTGATATTGATTGCAATCCGACATGTCCTATCATTCTTGGTAGACCTTTCCTAAGGACTATTGGTGCTGTCATCGATATGAAGGAAGGGAATATTAGATTTTAATTTCCATTAAAGAAGGGCATGAAACATTTTCCTAGAAAGAAAATAAGATTTCCTTATGAATCCATGATGAGGGCTACTTATGGTTTGAGTACCAAAGACGACGATACGTGATTCTATCGCCTTATGCCTAGCTAAGTGTGACATCCTCGACTTTTGCAACAGTACTTATTGTAATTAAGCTATAGTGATCAACCGCTAATGATGCCACGTCATCGAATTCCCATCTCAGACCCGCGTTGATTCGAGTCTGTCCGGATCCAAAATTTGAAAGCAAGGGAAAAATACTTTATAAGTTCATTACAAATATTAAGAAGGATATATATAAAAAGGAAAGTATTAAAAATAATAATGATAAAATAAAGTATAATAAAAGAAAGTGGTTAAAAAAGAAAATCAAATAGTAAAATAAATAATAAACGAAAGAAAAGAAATTAGAAAGAAAAATAATAATAATAATAATAAAACAACCCCCCACCCCGTGGCCGAGCTGGGCCAAAAGGCCCAGCTCGCCAGCCCACCCGCGCCCCCTGATCCAAACCCTAGTCCCCCCTGGCGAGCAGCCCCTCCCCTCGCTACTCCCTCCTCCCACGCCGCCGCCAGCCTCCCCCTCGTGGGGGGCCCCACCCCCACGACAGCGCCACCTCCCCCCCTCTCTCGGTCCTCTCCCTCCCCCCCCCCCCACCGACACTCCCTCCCGCAGCCCCCACCTCCCGTGACTCTCTCCCTCTCCCACCCCATCTCGCCTCCCCACCGAGCCCCTCTCGCCTCCCCCTCTCAGTTCCGCCCCACCTCTGCCGGAGGCATTCCTCCCCCCCCCCCCCCCCCCCCGCCCCGCCGGCGAGCAGCCCTCCCACCGGCGAGCCACCCCGGGGCCCCTCCCTCCATCCTCTCCACCGGCCACCATCCCTGGCCGGCGCGCCACCTCCTCCCGCCGGCGAGCCCCTCCGCCTCCTCCTTCCCGCGGCGAGCCCCGGCCCCCCTCGGTCCTTCTTCCCGCGGCGAGCCCCAGCCCCCGTCGGCCTTCTCCCGCTCGGTCCGGGAGGGACCGGGCAGGGAGACGTCATCACCTCGCCGGATCCGGCCGGCTCCCCCTCGCCGGCACGTCACCACCATCATCACCGTCCCCTTCACCACCGGAACCACACCGTCTCCTCCGCCCCTTCCCGCGAACTCCGGCTTCACCGGCCCGTCTCGTCACCGTCGGTGAGCCCCTCCTCGGGCTCCTCCCACCATGTCGATCTCCTCACCGCCCCGGTTCCGTTCCGGCAAACGGGGCCTCGATCCGTCGACGGTAGACTCCGGTAGGAAGGTTTGAATATTTGGTTCCTCTAGGTTGAGTTGGAGCACACAGAGTTGTGTGTCTCTCTGTTAGCAGAGAGGGAGATGAGTGTTGAGAGAGAAAAGAAATAAAAACAAATGATGTATTAAATGCGTATGTATGTATGTATGAGATGTGATGTATGTATTTGCGTATATGGATAATTAGAGGAATACGGTATTTGCACGGTTAGGTATCTATAAATAAAAAGATTAGTAAATAGCCTTAGGTCACTTACCGGTGGGGCCAACGCACCCGCTGTCTATGACAGGGAGGCCCCACGCGGTAGTTAAACTAAAAATAAAAAATAATGTTTTTAATAATTAAATAAATAGATATATTAGTTAAATAAATTAATTAGAATAATTAGGGTATGACATGTGGGTCCCCCACTAAATTAATCTGATTAATTAATATTTAATCTTAAATAAAACTTGTGCCTATGACGTTCGGGACCCGCTGGTCAGTTGACCGGTCAAATGTTGATGTCAACCTGACATCGCGATGATGTCATAATAGGATTTTACTAAATCTTTTAAATCTGTTTTTTAATTCTTAAATAATTAATAAAACTTTGAAAATTAATATTAAATAATCCGTAAGTCAGATCAAAATGTTTTCAACATGAAAGTTGATCAGCAAAACGAGACGAACCCGGATACACGGCCCGTTCGTCTGTCACGCGTCCCTAGCATAGCAAACATGGAACTTTTCCATCGTTTCCAGTATACCGGTAGTAGCCCGAGACCCGGAAAATATCGTCAGATATTCTTCCGACCCGTCTATGACGAATGTTGCTGCGTTAGCTCATGTCTAGCCTGCATCTTTCCATGTCATGCTTTGTGTTGCATCGGTGCTATTATTTATTGTTTCTTCCCCCTCTTCTTACCGGTAGACCCCGAGACTGACGCTGCTGCCGGGTACATCTACGACCCTGCCGATCAGTCCTTTGCCGCAGAGCAGCAAGGCAAGCAAACCCCCCCCCCTTGATCATTCCTATATCGCCTATGTCTTTCTTCCTACTGCTTGCATTAGTATTTTGCTACTGTTGTAGTTAGCTCCTATATCTGATGCATAGCCTATTTTTGATGAACTACTACTTTCAGTCATGTACCTTTAACCTGCTTAGTATAGGTGGAGCAGTCATCCCCTCTGACCCCGTAGATCAGTTGCCCCGCTTGTTTTCAAATCTCGATCTCTGATCGACGAGCCAGACCCGACACAGCACATTCACCCCCCCCCCCCCTTCATTGTACGACGCTACAGAGATACTATCGGGTACCGAGGGTGACACCTCACTAAGTACTCCTGATGATATCTCTGTAGTATAGCTAGTCGGTCGTGGTTATCAAGGGTGATTCCTCTTTCACCATTCCCGATGACGCCTCTGTCGTGCAACCCCTCAAGTGTGGGACCCTCGAGGGTGATTCCTCTAAGCCCACCTTGACGGGTACATCGTTCGGAATCCAACGAGGGTGATACCTCGGATTCCCCCCGATGTTACAACCACACAGTTACTCGACCATGTTACTGGGATCATTGGTGCTTAGTTGTAAGACGGGTGGATTCCCGTGAGACTGTGTTGATGGCCTAATTAAAATGCTAATGGATTTGGGTATTTGATCTGGGTTGGTCGGATACCTTTTCGCACTAACCAGCTACGCGGGAAGAATTATGGGTACTCGGCGTCGCGGTATCAGCCGAAGCTTTTCAGATGCCAGCAATGTAGCGGCGCGCGCCCGAGTGGTCCCGAGATGCATCGCGCTTGTGATTAAGGGATGCTAGGACTGACGTCGGCCGCCCACACCACGTGCAGGAGCGTGAAGGGGAACTGGGCCCATGAACCCTTTGTGCTTAGGATTTAGACCGGCGGGCTGGCCTCTCTGATTAGTCTTAGGTGGGGCTGCGACGTGTCGATATTCCAAGGCCGGGCAGGACCCAAAAAAGTATGTCCGGCCAGAGTGTTATCGAGCGTGACGGGACATGTGGTGCACCCCTGCAGGGATGAAAGTTAACTATTCGGATAGCCGTGTCCACGGTTACAGGACGACTTGGAGTTGTGCCCCGATCTTATACAACTACAATTGTTACTTAACTGGAATTAGTTTGCCTCGGGATTGCTTCCTCGCAGGGAGTCGAGGGAGGATCTTTAGGCGTGACCTCACTTTAATATTGCTGCAACAATATGACTATATTTGTGTTACCCCTGTTCTACTCTCGTCTATTGCTGCAAGACCCTGAAGATGCTAGTCTTCGCTAGGACTAGGCCTTCTCTCTCTATTCTCGCATTGCTGCAGTCAGTCCACATTTAACCCCCTTCTTTGATACCGATGCATAATTAGGATAGTTCTGATGTAAGACTTGCGAGTACTTTGGATGAGTACTCACCGCTGCTTTGCTCCCCCCTTGTTCCCTCGATCCGTTTGCTGCGACCAGATGATGAAGCCCAGGAGATGGAGGTCCCCGCCGCCGACGACTGCTACCCCGACGGTGCCTACTACTACGTGGAGGCCGCTGATGATCAGGAGTAGTTAGGAGGTTCCCAGGCAGGAGGCCTCGCCTCGTTCGATCGTTGTATCTTTTGTGCCGGCCTTCTCTAAGGCACCCCATGTTTTATGTCTGTACTCAGATATTTGTTGCTTCCGCTGACTCGTGTGTTTATCGAGCTTTCGTATTCTAGCCCTCGAGGGCCCTGGCTTGTAATATGGAGCTGATGTTATTTTATTTGTGTCTAGAGTTGTGTTGTGATATCTCCCCGTGAGTCCTTGGGTTTGATCGTACGCATTTGCGTGTATGATTAGCGTACGATTAAGCCGAGGGCGTCACAAGTTGGTATCAGAGCCAACTGCCTGTAGGTAGCCCCCTTTCCAACTCCTTGGCCGAAGTTGAGTCTAGTGTTTGAAAAACTTTACTAACACTGATGTTGTGGCTTACGGGCCCACATCTCAATTGGGTGGTATTAGTATCTTTTACTCCTTTCCTATACTCTGGGCTCTACTTTCTCTTCTCTTTCGGGTCAAAGATTTTACTAACTCTAACATTAGGTTCTCGAATCACATCGATCCGGAGCACTGGACTATCTACTCTTTTTCTCCTGAATATGCATTACACACACTATCATTGACATTCGTCAATCTTATTTTCAGATGCGTCCCGCAAGACAGCACGTGCGCCTGACACAGGCCACTGAGACGACTGGGTTCCCGGCCATTTTGGTCGATCTTCTGACCAGGCTGGGATATCGCTGGTACCCCGAGTACACTGTGTTCGAGGATTTCCGCGAGTACAACCAGTACCAGTACCAGGCGGAGGTTCGCATCTTCGACCAGAGGGGCGGCGAGACCCTCGAGCGCCACGTGTTCTGTGGTATTGGAGTGTCGGTCGAGATGGCCGTCCATGATGCGGCCTACATCGCCATCACCCGTCTCCGTGGAGCATACCCTCACCTGGAGGAGAGCCCTTTCAGATACATCCCGCATGCTCCTGCTGGGGATGAGACTGGGTCTGATCTCACTGCCTACGCTTCTGACGTTCGGGAGCGCAGCGACCGTTCCTACGTCGCTGTCTGCGCCCCCTACGTGACGCGTCGCTACGACGCGCGGGTTCTGGTGCAGTACACTGAGGCAATGGATCGTGCTTTCCGAGCTCTGACTGTGGAGCTGTATGCTACGCGCGCTCGTCTTTATGACGCATTGACAGAGCTACAGCCATCACACTGTCCGAGGGTTCCACCTATGCGCATCCGCGAGCCGAGCAGGACAGAGCTACCATCAGCTCTCGAGTGGACTGATGTTGGGGGTAGAACCCCTACACTTGGACCTCAGCTACTCGACTGGATGCGGTACCCTCACCAGAGTCACAACGGGACACAGGGTCCTGTCCCTACCTTCTATCACCGCCAGCTACCAGGATTCGATCGTCCTCTCCGACGTTGATGTAGCCTTATCGCTACATCTCGTTGTGGTACTCTTCCACCGCGTGCCTGCGCGCCGCCTAGTGAGTCCAGGGTATCATCAAATGCGTCCGGGCTATCGCCAAATTTCGAGTTTTTAATCGTTAGTCTGTAATCGAACTTATGTATGGGTCTGTATGTCGAACTCAACTACTATGGAGTATCTATCGCATTTCCCTTTCATTATGCTTGATTACTTCATGAATGCGTGCGATGCCTTTCAATTACTTTAAGCTAAACTACCCCTGCTAAATATTTAACAGGATGGTTAGACCAGTTGGCCGCCCGCGTGGCCCTGCCAACGATGCACCACCCCCGCCTCCTGAGTATATGGCGGGGATGATCCAACAGTTTGAGCTGAACCGCCAATTTATGCAAGGGCTCATGGATCAGTTTCAAAGGCCGAACATGAACCAACCACAAGGCGTGACACTGCAAGACTTCTACCGTCTCAACCCTGCGATCTACCGCAGCTCAACTCAGGCTCTTGATGCTGATGACTGGCTCCGTGACATTTCTTATGAGCTGGAGTCTGCCAATGTGCCCCTGGCGAGCTATGTCAACTTTGCCGCCTACTTTCTGAAGGGTCCCGCTGCTCAATGGTGGGACAGCCACAGGCGCTCTCAACCCGATGGAACTATCATCACTTGGGCAGAGTTCAAGGCTGCTTTCCGTGCTCGATACATTCCTCAGGGAATCATGGACCGGAAGAAGCGTGAGTTCCGCAACTTGGTCCAGGGCAACAAGACTGTAGATGCTTATCAGCGGGAATTTCTGGAATTATCTCGCTATGCTGAAGAAGACATTGCGACTGATGCACGCAGGCAGGAGAAGTTCCGTGAAGGCCTCCACCCTGATATCAAGCTGACACTCCTCGTTCAGGACTATGCTGATTTCGCCACCCTGGTGAACAAGGCTATTCAGGTTGAGACTGGTCTGCAGGAATACAAAGATAGCAGCAAGCGCAACCGTGACATGGGCTCATCTTCGGGCTCATCTACACAGAAGCGGAAGATCTGGATTCCCAACAACATGTACCATGCACCTGCTCCTACTCCGAGGCCGTCCTATGCTGCACCTCGCCTGCCTCCTCCACCACCTAGGCACCCGAGGCTTCCAGCTCCACCGCCTCGAGTTCCTCCTTCCCGCCCTGAGGACGGGCTGTGCTTCAAGTGTGGCCATCCAGGTCACCGTGCTAGAGACTGCAGGCAGAATCCGAATCAGCTGGCACTTCCCGCAACTGGCCGTGGCAACAACCAGAACCGCAACTTCAACACTAAGCCTACTTATGTTCGTGGTCAGGCCAACAACATTGATATGGGTCAAGCTCAAGACCAGCCTGCTACCGTGATGGGTACACTTCTCGTTAACTCAGTACCTGCTTCTGTATTGTTTGATACAGGAGCATCGCATTCCTTTATGTCGGAAAATTTTGCATACATGCATGACATTAGGAGCGAAGAGATGAACATCCCGATAGTGGTAAACACCCCTGGGGGCGAATGCCGAAGCTCTGTGGTTTGCCCCCATGTTCCAGTTGAAATTGAAGGATTAGAATTCCTTGCCAACCCCATCCTACTAAAGTCATCCAACATTGATCTCATATTGGGGATGGACTGGTTGAAAGCTCATACGGCATCGATCGTTTGTGCCACCAAGACCGTCCACCTCCTACACCCTTCAGATGAAGTAATAAGCTACCATGCGCATCTCGTCCGTAATGCTGAGGCACGACTGTATGCTTTGAATGCATTAAATGCGTCGCCTCTTGAAGGGATTGAAAACATACCGGTGGTCCGAGAATTTCAAGATGTCTTTCCAGAAGAACTTCCGGGGATTCCCCCTGCTCGAGCTGTCGAGTTTGTCATTGACTTGGTACCCGGTACCACTCCTATTGCCAAGCGTCCTTATAAAATGCCACCACATGAACTCCTTGAACTTAAGCAAGAAATTGACAACTCGCTCCGTCTGGGTTTCATCCGTCCGAGTTCCTCTGCTTGGGGAGCGCCTTCTCTCTTTGTTAAGAAGAAAGATGGGACAAATCGATTGGTTCAAGACTATCATCCTATCAACCAGGCCACTATTCAAAACAAATATCCTCTCCCTCGGATAAATGATTTGTATGATCAACTTGCTGGTTCCACCGTTTTCTCTAAGCTCGACTTGAGATTGGGATACCACCAGATCCGTGTTCGCAAGGAGGATATTCCAAAGACCGCCTTTGTTACTCGATATGGATCATACGAGTACACCGTCATGTCCTTCGGCTTAACCAATGCACCGGCGACCTTCTCTCGATTGATGAATTATATATTCATGGACTATCTCGACAAATTTGTCGTGGTATATCTGGATGATATTCTGGTGTTTTCGAAGAACAAAGAAGAGCATGTTGAACATCTTCGTCTTGTATTGGATAAGCTTCGGGAGCATAAACTCTATGCGAAGTATTCCAAATGTGAGTTCTGGCTAGACGAAGTGACTTACCTTGGTCATGTGATTTCCAGGGATGGTATTGCGGTCAACCCCGAACGAATTCAAGCTATTCTTGACTGGACTCCCCCGAAGAATGTCAAGCAAGTCAGAAGTTTTCTCGGACTCGCCAGCTATTGTTGTCGATTCGTCGAGAACTTCTCCAAGATTGCGAAGCCCTTAACCAACCTGCTTCACAAAGGTGTTAAGTATGAATGGACTGATAAATGTCAGGAAAGTTTCCAGGCGCTCAAGGACAAACTGATGTCCGCTCCAGTACTTGCTCCTCCAGATACGAAAAGGGATTTCGTCATATACTGTGATGCTTCTCGTCAAGGAATAGGTTGTGTCCTAATGCAGGATCGCAAGGTGATCGCTTATGCTTCACGTCAACTGCGTGCTCATGAAGAGAACTACCCAGTTCATGACCTCGAGCTTGCCGCAGTCATTCATGCATTGAAGGAATGGCGACAATACCTTGTCGGTAATCGCTGTGAAATCTACACCGACCATCAAAGTTTGAAGTACTTGTTCACTCAACCAGAGCTGAACCTGCGTCAACAAAGATGGATGGAGCGTATAGCAGATTTTGACTGTAGTATATCATATACCCCTGGCAAGGCTAATGTAATGGCTGATGCTTTAAGTCGCAAGTCATACTGCAACCACCTCCAGGTTCATCAGGTTCACGATCGTTTGCAAGAGGAATTCCGTAAGCTGAACCTCCACATTGTTCCTCAGGGTTACCTTGTTCCGCCTCCTGAAGAGTATCAAAAGATGAACCTTCATGTTGTTAATCAGGGATCCCTCAGTAACCTAGTGGTTGAACTAGATCTTGTGAACTCCATAAAGAATATACAAGACTTTGACGATGATGTCGACAGGATTAAGAGCTATATTGCGAAGGGTAAACCCTCCTTTTTCACTGTTGATGAAGGTGGCGCCTTGTATTTCAAGGGTCGCCTATTCGTCCCAAATAAGAAGGAAAATCTCAGGATGACTCGGAAGGTGATGGAAGAAGCTCATGACACACCATTGTCTATTCACCCGGGTAGTACCAAGATGTACCAAGACATCCGGCAGAGATTCTGGTGGCCCAATATGAAACAAGACATTGCATGCTATGTGGCAGAATGTGATATATGCCGGCGTATCAAAGCAGAACACGAAAAGCCTGCTGGAACTCTGCAACCTATCTCTATTCCCGAGTGGAAATGGGACCACGTTGAAATGGACTTTGTCACTGGTTTTCCCAGATCTCAGAAAGGTAATGATGCTATTCTTGTCGTCATTGATCGACTGTCTAAAGTTGCACATTTCCTGGCCGTCAAGGAAACGATTAATGCTAGTCCACTGGCAGATCTTTATATGTCCAGAGTTGTTTCACTTCACAGTATTCCGTTGGTAATCAGTTCGGACCGTGGCAGTTTGTTCACTTCAAAATTCTGGGAAAGTTTTCAGAAGGCTATGGGGACTCATCTGTCCTTCAGCACTGCATTCCATCCTCAATCCCAGGGACAAGTTGAACGAGTCAACCAAATTCTCGAGGACATGCTTCGAGCTTGTGTCATTTCTTTCGATAAGAAATGGGAGGAATCTCTCCCGTATGCCGAGTTCTCTTACAACAATAGCTATCAAGCTAGTCTGAAGATGGCCCCTTTCGAAGTATTGTATGGACGAAGGTGTCGAACTCCTCTGAATTGGTCAGAAACTGGGGAGCGATCACTCTTCGGTCCGGATATTATTCAACATGCCGAAGATCAAGTCCGCATTATTCATGAGAATCTGAAGGCTGCTCAGTCTCCTCAGAAGAGTCAGTATGACCCTCATCATCAAGATATGGTCTCTCAACCTGGCGAAAAGGCTTATCTTCGTGTCACACCAATGAGAGGTGCACACCGTTTCGGAATCAAGGGCAAATTAGCTCCTCGTTATATTGGTCCTTTCACTGTTCTTGAAAGGCATGGAAGAGTGGCTTATCAATTGGAACTGCCGGCGAACCTTTCTCAGGTTCACGATGTCTTCCATGTTTCACAGCTCCGTCGCTGCTTCAAGGACCCTATTTGAGCAGTGGATCACGATATGCTTGAGCTACAACAAGACCTCTCTTATAAAGAGCATCCGGTCCGCATTCTCGACCAAGCTGAACGTAAGACTCGTCGCAAGGTCACTAAGTTCCTTAAGGTGCAGTGGTCAAATCACTCTGAAGATGAAGCCACTTGGGAACGCGAGGATCATCTTCGTGATGAATACCCCGGGCTCTTTCCCTCTACCTCTTAATTCTCGGGACGAGAATTCTTGTTAGTAGGGGAAAATTATGACATCCTCGACTTTTGCAACAGTAATTATTGTAATTAAGCTACAGTGATCAACCGCAAATGATGCCACGTCATCGAATTCCCATCTCAGACCCGCGTTGATTCGAGTCTGTCCGGATCCAAAATTTGAAAGCAAGGGAAAAATACTTTATAAGTTCATTACAAATATTAAGAAGGATATATATAAAAAGGAAAGTATTAAAAATAATAATGATAAAATAAAGTATAATAAAAGAAAGTGTTTAAAAAAGAAAATCAAATAGTAAAATAAATAATAAACAAAAGAAAAGAAATTAGAAAGAAAAAAATAATTAAAAAAAAAGAAGCAACCCCCCACCCCCTGGCCGAGCTGGGCCAAAAGGCCCAGCTGGCCAGCCCACCCACGCCCCCTGATCCAAACCCTAGTCCCCCCTGGCGAGCAGCCCCTCCCCTCGCTACTCCCTCCTCCCACGCCGCCGCCAGCCTCCCCCTCGTGGGGGGCCCCACCCCCACGACAGCGCCACCTCCCCCCCTCTCTCGGTCCTCTCCCCCCCCCCACCGACACTCCCTCCCGCAGCCCCCACCTCCCGTGACTCTCTCCCTCTCCCACCCCATCTCGCCTCCCCCACCGAGCCCCTCTCGCCTCCCCCTCTCAGTTCCGCCCCACCTCGGCGGCCGGCCTTCCTCCCCCCCCCCCCCCCCCGCCGGCGAGCCACCCCGGGGCCCCTCCCTCCATCCTCTCCACCGGCCACCATCCCTGGCCGGCGCGCCACCTCCTCCCGCCGGCGAGCCCCGGCCCCCCTCGGTCCTTCTTCCCGCGGCGAGCCCCGGCCCCCGTCGGCCTTCTCCCGCTCGATCCGGGAGGGACCGGGCAGGGAGACGTCATCACCTCGCCGGATCCGGCCGGCTCCCCCTCGCCGGCACATCACCACCATCATCACCGTCCCCTTCACCACCGGAACCACGCCGTCTCCTCCGCCCCTTCCCGCGAACTCCGGCTTCACCGGCCCGTCTCGTCACCGTCGGTGAGCCCCTCCTCGGGCTCCTCCCACCATGTCGATCTCCTCACCGCCCCGGTTCCGTTCCGGCAAACGGGGCCTCGATCCGTCGACGGTAGACTCCGGTAGGAAGGTTTGAATATTTGGTTCCTCTAGGTTGAGTTGGAGCACACAGAGTTCTCTGTCTCTTTGTTAGCAGAGAGGGAGATGAGTGTTGAGAGAGAAAAGAAATAAAAACAAATGATGTATTAAATGCGTATGTATGCATGTATGAGATGTGATGTATGTATTTGCGTATATGGATAATTAGAGGAATACGGTATTTGCACGGTTAGGTATCTATAAATAAAAAGATTAGTAAATAGCCTTAGGTCACTTACCGGTGGGGCCAACGCACCCGCTGTCTATGACAGGGAGGCCCCACGCGGTAGTTAAACTAAAAATAAAAAATAATGTTTTTAATAACTAAATAAATAGATATATTAGTTAAATTAATTAATTAGAATAATTAGGGTATGACATGTGGGTCCCCCACTAAATTAATCTGATTAATTAATATTTAATCTTAAATAAAACTTGTGCCTATGACGTTCGGGACCCGCTGGTCAGTTGACCGGTCAAATGTTGATGTCAACCTGACATCGCGATGAAGTCATAATAGGATTTTACTAAATCTTTTAAATCTGTTTTTTAATTCTTAAATAATTAATAAAACTTTGAAAATTAATATTAAATAATCCGTAAGTCAGATCAAAATATTTTCAACATGAAAGTTGATCAGCCAAACGAGACGAACCCGGATACACGGCCCGTTCGTTTGTCACGCGTCCCTAGCATAGCAAACATGGAACTTTTCCATCATTTCCAGTATACCGGTAGTAGCCCGAGACCCGGAAAATATCGTCAGATATTCTTCCGACCCGTCTATGACGAATGTTGCTGCGTTAGCTCATGTCTAGCCTGCATCTTTCCATGTCATGCTTTGTGTTGCATCGGTGCTATTATTTATTGTTTCTTCCCCCTCTTCTTACCGGTAGACCCCGAGACTGACGCTGCTGCCGGGTACATCTACGACCCTACCGATCGGTCCTTTGCCGCAGAGCAGCAAGGCAAGCAACCCCCCCCCCCCCCTTGATCATTCCTATATCGCCTATGTCTTTCTTCCTACTGCTTGCATTAGTATTTTGCTACTGTTGTAGTTAGCTCCTATATCTGATGCATAGCCTATTTTTGATGAACTGCTACTTTCAGTCCTGTACCTTTAACCTGCTTAGTATAGGTGGAGCAGTCATCCCCTCTGACCCCGTAGATCAGTTGCCCCGCTTGTTTTCAAATCTCGATCTCTGATCGACGAGCCAGACCCGACACAGCACATTCACCCCCCCCCCTTCATTGTACGACGCTACAGAGATACTATCGGGTACCGAGGGTGACACCTCACTAAGTACTCCTGATGATATCTCTGTAGGATAGCTAGTCGGTCGTGGTTATCGAGGGTGATTCCTCTTTCACCATTCCCGATGACGCCTCTGTCGTGCAACCCCTCAAGTGTGGGACCCTCGAGGGTGATTCCTCTAAGCCCACCTTGACAGGTACATCGTTCGGAATCCAACGAGGGTGATACCTCGGATTCCCCCCGATGTTACAACCACACAGTTACTCGACCATGTTACTGGGATCATTGGTTCTTAGTTGTAAGACGGGTGGATTCCCGTTAGACTGTGTTGATGGCCTAATTAAAATGCTAATGGATTTGGGTATTTTATCTGGGTTGGTCGGAGACCTTTTCGCACTAACCGGCTACGCGGGAAGAATTATGGGTACTCGGCGTCGCGGTATCAGCCGAAGCTTTTCAGATGCCAGCAATGTAGCGGCGCGCGCCCGAGTGGTCCCGAGATGCATCGCGCTTGTGATTAAGGGATTCTAGGACTGACGTCGGCCGCCCACGCCACGTGCAGGAGCGTGAAGGGGAACTGGGCCCATGAACCCTTTGTGCTTAGGATTTAGACCGGCGGGCTGGCCTCTCTGATTAGTCTTAGGTGGGGCTGCGACGTGTCGATATTCCGAGGCCGGGCAGGACCCAGAAAAGTATGTCCGGCCAGAGTGTTATCGAGCGTGACGGGACATGTGGTGCACCCCTGCAGGGATGAAAGTTAACTATTCGGATAGCCGTGTCCACGGTTACAGGACGACTTGGAGTTGTGCCCCGATCTTATACAACTACAATTGTTACTTAACTGGAATTAGTTTGCCTCGGGATTGCTTCCTCGCAGGGAGTCGAGGGAGGATCTTTAGGCGTGACCTCACTTTAATATTGCTGCAACAATATGACTATATTTGTGTTACCCCTGTTCTACTCTCGTCTATTGCTGCAAGACCCTGAAGATGCTAGTCTTCGCTAGGACTAGGCCTTCTCTCTCTATTCTCGCATTGCTGCAGTCAGTCCACATTTAACCCCCTTCTTTGATACCGATGCATAATTAGGATAGTTCTGATGTAAGACTTGCGAGTACTTTGGATGAGTACTCACCGCTGCTTTGCTCCCCCCTTGTTCCCTCGATCCGTTTGCTGCGACCAGATGATGAAGCCCAGGAGATGGAGGTCCCCGCCGCCGACGACTGCTACCCCGACGGTGCCTACTACTACGTGGAGGCCGCTGATGATCAGGAGTAGTTACGAGGTTCCCAGGCAGGAGGCCTCGCCTCGTTCGATCATTGTATCTTTTGTGCTAGCCTTCTCTAAGGCACCCCATGTTTTATGTCTGTACTCAGATATTTGTTGCTTCCGCTGACTCGTGTGTTTATCGAGCTTCCGTATTCTAGCCCTCGAGGCCCCTGGCTTGTAATATGGAGCTGATGTTATTTTATTTGTGTCTAGAGTTGTGTTGTGATATCTCCCCGTGAGTCCTTGGGTTTGATCGTACGCATTTGCGTGTATGATTAGCGTACGATTAAGCCGAGGGCGTCACACTAAGGGCGTTAAACAATAGCGCTTGTTGGGAAGCAACCCAATGAATTTATCTTTGCTTTTTGCTTTCTATTTTGTTGCGTCCACACCATCATAATTCTGTTATGATTGTGTTTTTTTTGTTTCCTTTTTGTGCTTGAGCCAAGTAAAACCTTTATGACTAGTTTTGGTGATGGTTGTTTGATCGTGCTGAAAAAGACAAAAACCTTTCGCTCACGAAATCATTTTTCATTTTTATCCAGAAAAAGATTTTGAGTTGATTCTTTTTGCTGCTGGTTGATATGCTAATTTCCCTAATTTTCGTAATTGTACAGAATTTTTGAGATACCATAAGTATACAAAGTATACAGATTGCTACAGACATATATGTTTTTGACAGATTCTGTTTTTGTTGTGTTGATTGCTTATTTTGATGAAACTATGGATAGTATCGGGGGGTACTAGCCATGGAAAAGTGAGAATACAATAATATAACACCAATATAAATATAAATAAAGTTTGCTACAGTACCTAAAGAGGTGGTAGTTTGTTTTCTTGTGCTAATGATATCACGAGTTTCTGTTTAAGTTTTGTGTTGTGAAGTTTTCAAGTTTTGGGTGATGTTCTCATGGACAATGGGATAAAGAGTGGAAATAGCTCAGCTTGGGGATGCCCAAGGCATCCCAAGCCAAATTCAAGGACACCAAAAAGCCTAAGGTTGGGGATGCCCCGGGAAGGCATCCCCTCTTTCGTCTTCAATTCATCGGTAACGTTACTTGGAGCTATATTTTTATTCACCACATGATATGTGTTTTGCTTAGAGTGTCATGTATTATAGGAGTATTTTCTTTTTTTTGTGTCACCATCATACTTGCTGCACACCTTTTTGAGAGAGACATGCACTCATCGTGAATTTGCTAGAATACTCTTTGAGCTTCACTTATATCTTTTGAGTTAGGCAATTTAGCTCGCATGTGCTTCACTTATATCTTTTGAGGTAGATAACTTTGCTCTAGTGCTTCACTTAGATCTTTTTAGAGCATGGTGGTGTCATATTTTGGAGAAAAAAGAACTCTCGATCTTCACTTATATCTTTTTGAGAGTGCTCTCTTTGAGTAACTTGGTAGTTGGCTTGTGCTATGAAAGTAGTCCTAAAGTTGATAGGCATCCAAAGAGGATAAAATAAAAATTCCATATTCATGTGCATCGATTAGTAAAGAGAAGTTTGATTCCTCTCAATTAGTTTTGAGACATGGATATGGTAATATTAGAGTTATGTTAGTAGGGTGTTGTGAATCTAGAAATACTTGTGTTGAAGTTAGTGATTCCCGTAGCATGCACGTATGGTGAACCGCTATGTTAGGAAGTCGGAGCATTATTGATTTATTGATTGTCATCCTTTGTGTGGCGGTCGGGATCGCGCGATGGTTAAGACCTACCAACCCTTCCCCTAGGAGTATGCATTTAGCACTTTGTTTCGATTACTAATAAAGCTTTCGCAATAAGTATATGAGTTCTTCATGACTAATGTGAGTCCATGGTATAGATGCACTTTCACCTTCCACCATTGCTAGCTTCTCTAGTGCCGCGCAACTTTTGCCAGTGCACAAAACCACCATATACCTTCCTCAAAACAGACACCATACCTACCTATTATGGCCTGTTCATAGCCATTCCGAGATATATTGCATGCAACTCCCACCGTTCCGTCTCATGACTTGTGCCGTCACTTACATATGGCCATTGCATGATCGTAATATAGCTAGCGAGATGTTTAAACGTCATACGCCAAGCTAGATCGTTGCACAACCCGGTACATTGCTGGAGGCATTTCCTATAGAGTCATCATTGCTCTAAGTGTTCATTTGTGAGTAAATAAAAGTGTGATGATCATCATTATTAGAGCATTGTCCCATGTGAGGAAAAATGAAAAGAGGCCAAAGATGCCCACCAAAAAAAAGAAAAAAAATGAAAAGCGGCCGAAGAGCCCAAACAAAAAAAAGAGACAAGAGAGAAGAGACAATGCTACTATATTTTCCACACTTGTGCTTCATAATAACACCATGTTCTTCATGATTGAGAGTCTCTTGTTTTGACACTTCCATATACTAGTGGGAATCTTCATTATATAACTTGGCTTGTATATTCCAATGATGGGCTTCCTCAAAATTGCCCTAGGTCTTCATGAGCAAGCAAGTTGGATGCACACCCACTAGTTCTCCTTTTGAGCTTTCACACACTTATAGCTCTAAGTGCATCCGTTGCATGGTAATCCCTACTCATTCACATTGATATCTATTGATGTCCATCTCCATAGACTATTCATACGCCGAGTCGATGTGATCATCTCCTCCTTTTTGCCTCACAACCTCCACCATACTCTATTCCACCTATAGTGCTATATCCATGGCTCACGCTCATGTATTGCGTGAGAGTTGAAAAAGGTTTGAAAAAGTAAGAATGCGAAAACAATTACTTGGCCAATACCGGGGTTGTGCATGATTTAAATTCGTTGTGTGGGGATGATGGAGCATAGACAGACTATATGATTTTGTAGGGATAACTTTCTTTGGCCTTGTTATTTCGAAATTTCATGATTACCTTGCTAGTTTGCTTGAAGTATTACTGTTTTCATGTCAATAGCAAACTATTGTTTTGATTCTTACGGATCTGAACATTCATGTCACATGAAAGAAGTTGCAAATGACAAATATGTTAGGTAGCATTCCACGTCAAAAATTTATTCTTTATCACTTCCCTACTTGAGGACGAGCAGGAGTTAAGCTTGGGGATCCTTTTTACGTCTTCAACATATCTATAACTTTTGATGGTTCCATGCTATTATCTTGTCAAACTTTGGATGTTTTGTATGAATTTTATATCTTTTTTTGGGACTAACTTATTAACTCAGTGCCAAGAGCCAGTTCCTGTTTTTCCGTGTTTTTGACCTTTTTCAGGGGAGAATATCAAACAGAGTCCAAACGGAATAAAACCTCCGAAAAGATTTTTTCCGGAATAGAAGATACGCAGGATGCTTGAGAACCAAGGTAAAGGCTCCCGGGGGAGGCCACAAGCCCCCTAGCCGTGGCCTGGGGGGCGCCTAGAAGGCTTGTGGTACCCCGTGGCTCCTTTGCCCTACTTCTTTCGCCTATAAATCCCTGAAAAATCTGAAACCACGGGAGAGAGCCACGAAAATACTTTTCTGCCGCCGCAAGCTTCTGTCTCCGCAAGATCCCATCTGGGCATGTTCTGGTGCCCTACCGGAGGGGGGATTCGGACATAGAGGGCTTCTTCATCAACACCATTGCCTCTCCGATGATATGTGAGTAGTTCACCACAGACCTTCGGGTCCATAGTTAGTAGCTAGATGGCTTCTTCTCTCAATTGGACCTTCAACACAAAGTTCTCCATGATCTTCATGGAGATCTATCTGATGTAATCTTCTTTTGCGGTGTGTTTGTCGAGATCTGATGAATTATGGATTTATGATCAGATTATCTATGAAAATTATTTGAGTCTCCTCTGATCTCTTATATTCATGATTTTGTATCCTTGTAATTCTCTTTGAGTTGTGGGTTTCGTTTGGCCAACTTGATCTATAATTCTTGCAATGGGAGAAGTGCTTGGTTTTGGGTTCATACCGTGTGGTGACCTCACCTAGTGACAGAAGGGGTAGCAAGGCACGCATCGTGTTCTTGCCATCAAAGGTAAAAAGATGGGGTTTATATCATGTCATCTTACTTAAGGCATTACTCCGTTTGTCATGAACTTAATACACTAGATGCATGTTGGATAGCGGTCGATGTGTGGAGTAATAGTAGTAGATGCATACATTATCGGTCTACTTGTCTCGGACGTGATGCCTATATGTATGATCACTGCCTTAGATATTGATGACCCACAAGTATAAGGGATCAATCGTAGTCATTTCGATAAGTAAGAGTGTCGAACCCAACGAGGAGCAGAAGGATTTGACAAGTGGTTCTCAGCAAGGTAATATCTGCAAGCACTGAAATTATCGGTAACAAGTGATTGTGTGGTGAGATGATTCGTAGCAAGGAACAAGTAACAAAAGTAACAACACTGCAGCAAAGTGGCCCAATCCCTTTTGTAGCAAGGGACAAGCCTGGACAAAGTCTTATATGAGGAAAAGCGCTCCCGAGGACACACGGGAATTTCTGTCATGCTAGTTTTCATCATGTTCATATGATTTGCGTTCGTTACTTTCATAGTTTGATATGTGGGTGGACCGGCGCTTGGGTACTGCCCTTACTTATACAAGCATCCCACTTATGATTAACCCCTCTCGCAAGCATCCGCAACTATGAAAGAAGAATTAAGACAAAGTCTAACCATAGCATTAAACAATGGATCCAAATCAGCCCCTTGCGAAGCAACGCATAAACTAGGGTTTATGCTTTTGTCAGTCTAGCAACCCATCATCTACTTACTACTTCCCAATGCCTTCCTATAGGCCCAAATAATGGTGAAGTGCTATGTAGTCGACGTTCACATAACACCACTAGAGGAAAAACAACATACAACACCTCAAAATATCGAACGAATACCAAATTCACATGACTACTATTAGCATGACTTATCCCATGTCCTCGGGAACAAAAGTAACTACTCTTAAAGCATAATCATATTCATGACTAGAGAGGTAATGAGTAGCATCAAACATCTGAACATAAACTCTTCCACCAAGTAATCCAACTAGCATCAACTACAAAGCGTAATTAACACTACTAGCAACCTTACAAGTACCAATCAGAGTCACGAGACGGAGATTGGTTACAAATGATGAACTAGGGTTTGGAGATGAGATGGTGTTGATGAAGATGTTGATGGTGATGAGTCCCCTCCGATGAGAGGAGTGTTGGTGATGACGATGGCGACGATTTCCCCCTCCGGGAGGGAAGTATCCCGAGCAGGATCGTCCTGTCGGAGCTCTAGATTGGTTCTGCTAAGGTTCCGCCTCGTGGCGGCGGCGAATCCTCCGAAAAGCCTCCTCCTGATTTTTTTCCCGAACGAAACCCTTCTTATAGCAAAAGGGGGGATCCAAAGGGCCAGCTGGGTGCCCACAAGCCCCCTAGGCGCGGACAGGGGGTGGCCGCGCCTAGTAGGCTTGTGGCCACTTGCTAGCACCCCTCTGGTACTTCTTCGGCCCAATATTTTTTATAAATTCTGAAAAAAATCCTCGTTGAGTTTAATGGCGTTTGGACTTGCGCATAATAGGTATCTCAAACTTGCTCCACTTTCAGGCCAGAATTCCAGCTGCTGGCATTCTCCCTCTTCATGTAAACCTTGCAAAATAAGAGAGAAAAGGCATAAGTATTGTACCGTGAAGTGAAATAACAGCCCAAAAAGCGATAAATATCAACATGAAATCATGATGCAAAATGGACGTATCAGATATCGTCATGACTTTGTGCGGTTCTATCAATTGCTCGGCAGTAATTCGTTCACCCACCATAATACTATCATGAGAGAAGCCTCTAGTGAACACTATGGCCCCCGGGTCTACTTAACTTCATATTTTCAGCTCTACACTTTCACTTTGTTGCACTTTCCGCCTTCAGATCTCAACTTGCAAACAATCGTGAAGGGATTGACAACCCCTTTATAGCGTTGGGTGCAAGTTTGTTTGTTTTTGCGCAGGTACTTTGGAGACTTGCCTTGATACTCCTACTGGATTGATACCTTGGTTCTCAAACTGAGGGAAATACCTACTGCTACTGTGATGCATCACCCTTTCCTCTTCAAGGGAAAAACACACGCAAGCTCAAGAGGTAGCAATGCCCTCCCCACCCTCCTCTATATATAGGAGTAAGGGGGAAGGGCACAACCTCCCTTTCTGCCTCCTCCAAGGAGGGAGCGGCGGCCCTAGGGAGGAGTGCTCTCCAAGCCAAGTGAAGGGACCTCCCCCTTAGGGTTTCCCTTCATCTTAGGTGCATGGTCCTTATGGGGATGGTGCCCCTGGCTCAATAAGTCCAGGATGCCCCCTATCGTGCATCCATGCCCTAGGGGCTGTGGGGACCCTTATGGACTCCTCTTGATCCCCCCGGAACCTTCTGAATGCTTCCGAGTACAATACCCGTAAAACCCAAAACTTTTCGGTAACCAAAATACGGCTTCCCATATATAAATCTTTACCTATGAACCATTCTGGACCTCATCATGACGTACGGGATATCATGTGGGACTCCAAACAACATTCGATCACCAACGTACATATCTCAATACTACTCTAGCGTCATCGAACGTTAAGCATGCAGACCTTATGCGTTCGAGAATCATGTAGAAATGACCGAGACATCTCTCCGGTCAATAACCAATTTCGGGACCTGGATGCCATATTGGTTCCTACATATTCCACGAAGATCTTTATTGTTCAAACTATGATGTCAAGGATTCAGTCTATCCCTTATGCAGTTCCTTTTGTCTGGCAGTATGTTACTTGCCCGTCATTCAATCGTCGGTATCTCCATACCTAGTTCAATCTCGTTACCGACAAGTCTCTTTACTCGTTCTGTAATACAAGATCCCGTGACTAACTCCTTAGTCACATTCCTTGTAAGCTTCTTGTGATGGTGTATTACCGGGAAAGGCCCTTCGCAGAGGGAAGCAGAGGTTTTCATGCGCTTTTGTGGTTTGGATGTGTGTCCTCTTAGTGCGGAGGAACGTCACTTTATATTGCCTCCTGTGATAAAGAACTTTATTATGCAGTCTGTCGCTTTTATGTCTTCCTCATCACACGTTCGTACAAAGCTTATTTTCCACACACTAATAGATCATACATATTTAGGGAGCAATTTTTATTGCTTGCACCGATGACAACTTACTTGAGGGATCTTATTCAATCCATAGGTAGGTATGGTGGACTCTCATGGCGAAACTGGGTTGAAGGTTTATGGATGCACAAGTAGTATCTCTACTTAGTGCAGAAGTTTTGGCTAATATGAGGTGGAAGCAATCGTCACATGCCAAGGGATCTCTAGTCATATAACATTGTTCGGAACCAAGCAAACACAATTCATTATCTTGTCTTCCTTGTCCAACATCTACTTCTAGGCATGTAATAGTTTAGTGAGTGTTCACAATCATAGATGGTGTCAAAGATGATATATTTATATGTGAACCTCTCCTTCTTTATCACTTCCTATTAATTGCAACAATGACCAACTAAGACACTCTTTATTATATGGCCCACGAGCTCGAATACATCGGGGGTGACACAAAGCAAAACTCAAGCCTAAAACACTAAGACCTTTATTCTACTAGAGAAAGAGAAAACTGAAAAGGAACACACTAAAACAAAGGTAAAGGCAAAATATGTGATGGTGATACGATACCGGGGCAACTCCCCAAAGCTTGGCACAAGCCAAGGGGATTGCCCATACCCAGCTCAGTTGTCTTCCTTTGGAGGTGATGGTGGAGTAGTTGTTGCAACATGGGTTTGATCCTCCGTCTTCCAAGTCATAGGTGCTCCACCATGGAAAGATGAACGAGTCTCCGGAATCCTCAAATGCAGCCAACCGTATTGATTTAAATCTATACTCATACTCACAGTTTTGGTTCTGCAGGTCATAGATCTGGGCCTCGAGGTGATCAATCCTGTCATAGAGCCTGGAGAGGTGCTTCCCAATGTCATTGGCATCAATCCTGTGCTTGCTGGTGAACTCCGTGATCATCATGTGGTTGGCGTTGAGTCCACGCTCCACCATCCCTTGGCACTTGAAGACTTGTTGCTCCATTGCTTCGAGCCTCGCCTCCACGCTTCCGGTCTTCTTGGGCCCCTCAACATCACGGATGTGCAACATCCCCTCACGCATCTCAATAGATTGAGGGTGTTGCAGCACTCCCGAGAGGTAGGGATTGATGACCTTCTCGAAGATCTTGTCCTTCGGAGCTTTTGGGGACGTCATAGAGATCTAGATCTGCAACAGAAACAGGCTCGAAACGAAAACAAAGGAAATCTGCGTTATACAAGGGTCAGACCTTATGGGAGAATATATAATGATTTTTTTCAGACCAGAAGGAGTACTCCGCATGAAAATGGAGTCCAGGAGGCACACGAGGTGGCCACAAGCCCCCTAGGCGCGGCCAGGGGGTGGGCCCGCGCCTGGCAGGCTTGTCGCCTCCTCGCCCGCTTTCCGGACTACTTCCAATTTTTCTATTTTTTCAAATATTCCAAAACGGAGAAAAAAATCCTACTGGAAAAGTATTCGAGTCTGTTTACTTACCGAAACACATACCTCTTTGTTTTCGTAGTTTGAAACAGGCTGATAAATATCCCTTAGGTATTCTTCCGGAGTTATGGTATTGATAATATTGCTTTCAACATTTATGGGAGTACCTGAGATATAATGCTTGATTCTCTGCCCATTTACAACTCTCTGACAATTACCTTCCGTGTTGTTGATCTTGATAGCACCGGAACGATATACTTCCTCAACAATACAGGGACCTTCCCATTTAGAGAGAAGCTTGCGTGCAAAGAATCTTAAACGAGAATTATATAGCAAGACATAATCACCTACATTGAACTCACGTTTTTGTATCCTCTTATCATGCCACCTCTTAACCTTTTCTTTGAACAACTTGGCATTTTCATATGCCTGAGTTCTCCGTTCATCAAGCGAGCTAATGTCAAATAACCTCTTCTCACCAGCAAGTTTGAAATGAAAGTTGAGCTCTTTGATTGCCCAATAGGCTTTATGCTCTAGCTCAAGAGGTAAATGACATGCTTTTCCGTACACCATTTTGTACGGAGACATGCCCATGGGATTCTTATAGGCAGTTCTATAAGCCCACAGTGCATCATCGAGCTTCTTAGACCAATTCTTTATAGACCTGTTGATAGTCTTTTGCAGAATTAGTTTGATCTCTCTATTGCTTAGCTCTACTTGACCACTGGACTGAGGGTGATAGGGAGACGAATTCTATGGTTGACATCGTACTTAGCAAGCATTTTACGGAAAGCACCATGAATGAAATGTGAACCACCGTCGGTCATTAGATATCTAGGGACTCCAAATCTAGGGAAAATAATTTCTTTAAGCATCCCGATAGAGGTGTTGTGATCAGCACTACTAGTGGGGATAGCTTCTACCCACTTAGTGACATAATCAATAGCAACTAGGATATGAGTATACCCATTGGATTTTGGAAAAGGTCCCATATAATCAAAGCCCGAGACATCAAATGGTTCAATGACAAGTGAATAGTTCATAGGCATTTCCTGACGTTTGCTAATATTACCTATTCTTTGACATTCGTCACAAGACAAGACAAACTTACGGGCATCCTTGAAGAGAGTGGGCCAATAGAAACCTGATTGCAATACCTTGTGTGCAGTTCTATCTCCCGCATGGTGTCCTTCGTAGGCCTCGGAGTGAGACTTCTGTATGATCTGTCCCTGTTCATGTTCAGGTACACAACGTCCAATAACACCATCTACTCCTTCCTTATAAAGGTGAGGATCATCCCAGAACTAATGTCTCAAGTCAAAGAAGAATTTCTTGTTTTGCTGGTATGTGAAACTAGGTGGTATATATTTGGCAACAATATAGTTTGCATAATCAGCATACCACGGTGCACTACATGAAGTATTGATGACATTCAATTGCTCATCAGGAAAGCTATCATCAATAGGTTGTGGGTCATCAAGAAAGTTCTCTAACCTAGACAAGTTATCTCCTACTGGGTTATCAGCACCCTTCCTATCAACACATGCAAATCAAATTCTTGTAGGAGGGGAACCCATCTGATAAGTCTAGGTTTAGCTTCTTTCTTCTCCATGAGGTACTTAATAGCAGCATGATCAGTGTGAATAGTGACTTTGGAATCAACTATGTAAGACCTGAACTTTTCACATGCAAACACGACTGCTAAAAATTCCTTTTCCGTAGTAGCATAGTTTCTTTGGGCACTGTCTGGAGTTTACTAGCATAGTGAATAACATTCAACTTCTTATCAACTCTTTGCCCTAGAGCAACACCAACAGCATAATCACTAGCATCACACATGATTTCAAAAGGCAAGTTCCAATCAGGTGGTTGAACAATAGATACAGTTATCAAAGCCTTCTTAAGTATTTCGAAGGCTTCCTCACAATCATCGTCAAAAACAAAAGGAATATCCTTTTGCAAGAGATTGGTAAGAGGCCTAGAAATCTTAGAGAAGTCTTTAATGAACCTTCTATAGAAACGAGCATGACCTAGGAAACTTCTTATACCTTTGATATCTGTGGGGTATGGCATTTTCTCGATTGCATCAACCTTAGCCTTATCGACTTCAATACCTCTTTCAGAAATTTTATGTCCTAAGATGATGCCTTCATTAACCATAAAGTGGCACTTCTCCCAATTCAAGACAAGATTGGTGTCTTTACATCTCTGCAAGACCCGATCAAGGTTGCTGAGGCAATCATCAAAAGAAGACCCATAAACGGAGAAGTCATCCATGAAAACCTCAACAATCTTTTCACAAAAGTCAGAGAATATAGCCATCATACATCTTTGAAAGGTGGGAGGTGCATTACATAAGCCAAAAGGCATACGTCTGTAAGCAAAGGTACCGAAAGGGCAGGTGAAAATGGTTTTCTCCTGATCAGATTGTGCAACAGGTATTTGGGAGAAACCAGAATAACCGTCTAGACAGTAGAAGTGTGTGTGTTTAGACAGTCTTTCTAGCATTTGGTCGATAAAATGCAAAGGGTAATGATCTTTCCTAGTGGCTTTATTCAATTTCCTAAAATCGATCACCATCCTATAGCCGGTAATAATCCTCTGTGGGATCAATTCATCCTTTAGGGACAACGGTAATACCTCCCTTCTTAGGGACGCAATGCACCAGACTCACCCAATCACTATGAGCAACATGATAGATAATACCTGCTTCCAGGAGCTTTAGTATTTCCTTTCTTACTACCTCTTTCATCTTAGGATTTAATCTCCGTTGATGATCAGCAACTGGCTTGGAATCAGGATCAATTTTAATCTTGTGCTGGCATAGAGTGGGACTAATGCCCTTAAGATCATCAAGAGTATATCCAATAGCAGCACGGTGCTTCCTCAGAGTTCTTAGTAACTTCTTTTCTTCATGCTCTGAGAGGCTAGCACTAATTATGACAGGATACGTCTCTTTTTCATCCAGATAAGCATACTTAAGAGTATCAGACAACTGTTTAAGCTCGAACACAGGATCACCCTTTGGTGGGGGTGGATCCCCAAGCAGTTCAACACGCAAGTTATTCTTACGGGTAGGATATTGTTCTAAGACAACTCTATCTATCTCATCCCTTTCATCCATATGCATATTAATACGTCTCCATCGTATCTATAATTTTTGAATCTTTCATGCCAATATTCTACAACTTTCATATACTTTTGGCAACTTTTTATACTATTTTTGGGACTAACATATTGATCCAGTGTCCAGTGTCAGTTCCTATTTGTTGCATGTTTTTTGTTTCGGAGAATATCCATACCAAACGAAGTCCAAACGTAATAAAAACTTACGAGGATTTTTTTTGGAAATATTTTTGATTTTTGGGAAGAAGAATCAACGCGAGGCGATGCACGGAGTGCCCACAAGCCCTGTTGCCGCGGCCAGGGGGTGGGCCCGCGGCAGGCAGGCTTGTGGCCCCTCCTTAAGGCGGCTGGAGCCCTTCTTTCGCCGCAAGAAATATAATATCCGGAATAAAATCTTGTTATATTTTCAGCCCAATCGGAGTTACGGATCTCCGGGAATTTAAGAAACGGTGAAACGCAGAATTTGGGAGCGCAGAAACAGAAGGACACACAGAGAGAGATCCAATCTCGGAGGAAATCAGCACGATACTTTGTTTTACGACACAAGACTTCAACATCCCTAACAATTCCCACAGGGCAGATAGTATCTCTATTAGCAAGCTGAATAGTGAAATCAATAGGCTCTATCTCAATAGGTGCAATCTCGTCTTTTATTTCATCATATAAGTATTGAGGTATTGCACTAACACTAGCACCCAGGTCACATAAACCATGATAGCAATGATCTCCTATCTTAACAGAAACAACAGGCGTGCCAACAATAGGCCTATGTTTGTCTCTAACGTGAGGTTTAGCAATTCTAGCAGCATCTTCATAGAAGTGAATATTATGTCCCTCAACATCATCGGACAGAAGATCTTTGATGATACAATGCTAGGTTCAACTCTAATTTGCTCAGTGGGTGTAGGTGTTCTAATGTAGCCTCTACATATCACAGTTGAAGCTTTAGAATGATCCTTTATCCTAACAGGGAAAGGTGGTTTCTCAATGTAAGCACTGGGAACAATAGGATCATTATAGGCAATGACTTTCTCTTCAACTGGATTGGGTTTAACTACATTGACTTCTAAAGGAGGATGATATTTAAACCACTTCTCTTTGGGGAGATCAATATGAGCAGCAAAGGATTCACACAATGAAGCTACTATCTCATAGTCAAGTCCATACTTAGCGCTAAAGTCACAAAAAGTATTTGTTTCAACAAAGGATTTAATGGAATCAAACTTGAAATTCATACCTGACTCCTTACCTTCTTCAAGCTCCCAATCTTCAGAGTTGCGTTTAATTCTCTACAATAAATTCCATTTGAAGTCAATATATCTCTTCATAAAAGAACCGGTACAAGAAGTATCAAGCATGGTGCGATCATCATGAGAAAGCCGAGCATAGAAGTTCTGAATGATAATTTCTCTCGAGAGCTCATGATTGGGGCATGAATATAACATTGATTTAAGCCTCCCCCAAGCTTGAGCGATGCTTTCTCTGTCACGAGGCCAAAAATTATAAATATAATTCCGATCACGATGTACTAAATGCATAGGATAAAACTTTTGATGAAATTCCAATTTCAACCGATTGTAGTTCCATGATCCAGTATCATCACATAGCCTATACCATGTCAACGCCTTATCCTTCAAAGATAAAGGAAAGAACTTCTTCTTGACCTCATCCTCGGGCAAATCTGCAAGCTTAAATAAACCACAAACTTCATGTACATAGATTAGATGCAAGTCTGGATGTGATGTTCCATCTCCTGTAAAAGGATTAGCCAGCAGTTTCTCAAGCATACCCGAAGGAAATTCAAAGCAAATATTTTCAGTAGGTGCAGCAGGTTGAGGAGAAACTCTTTGTGCTTCCGTTCGAGGTGCAGATACCCCGAACAAGCCCCTCAAAGGATTAGTTTCCATAGTGACAAGTGACAATAAATTTTAGCACACTATATGAATGTTTCCTTACCAAGTTCCACTTACCAAAGGCGCTTCACTCCCCGGCAATGACGCTAGAAAAGAGTCTTGATGACCCACAAGTATAGGGGATCAATCGTAGTCCTTTCGATAAGTAAGAGTGTCGAACCCAACGAGGAGCAGAAGGATCTGACAAGTGGTTTTCAGCAAGGTAATATCTGCAAGCACTGAAATTATCGGTAACAAGTGATTGTGTGGTGAGATGATTCGTAGCAAGCAACAAGTAACAAAAGTAACAACGGTGCAGCAAACTGTCCCAATCCCTTTTGTAGCAAGGGACAAGCCTGGACAAAGTCTTATAGGAGGAAAAGCGCTCCCGAGGACACACAGGAATTTCTGTCATGCTAGTTTTCATCATGTTCATATGATTTGCATTCGTTACTTTGATAGTTTGATATGTGGGTGGACCGGCGCTTGGGTACTGCCCATACTTGGACAAGCGCATCCCACTTATGATTAACCCCTCTCGCAAGCATCCGCAACTACGAAAGAAGAATTAAGACAAAGTCTAAGCATAGCATTAAACTAGTGGATCCAAATCAGCCCCTTGCGAAGCAACGCATAAACTAGGGTTTAAGCTTCTGTCACTCTAGCAACCCATCACCTACTTACTACTTCCCAATGCCTTCCTCTAGGCCCAAATAATGGTGAAGTGTTATGTAGTTGACGTTCACATAACACCACTAGAGGAAAAACAACATACAACACATCAAAATATCGAGCGAATACCAAATTCACATGAGTACTATTAGCATGACTTATCCCATGTCCTCACGAAAAAAAGTAACTACTCACAAAGCATAATCATATTCATGACCAGAGAGGTAATGAGTAGCATCAAAGATCTGAACATAAACTCTTCCACCAAGTAATCCAACTAGCATCAACTACAAAGAGTAATTAACACTACTAGCAACCTTACAAGTACCAATCGGAGTCGCGAGGCGGAGATTGGTTACAAGTGATGAACTAGGGTTTGGAGATGAGATGGTGCTGATGAAGATGTTGATGGTGATGAGTCCCCTCCGATGAGAGGGGTGTTGGTGATGGTTATGGCGATGATTTCCCCCTCCGGGAGGGAAGTTTCCCCGGTAGGATCGTCCTGCCGGAGCTCTAGATTGGTTCTGGTCAAGTTCCGCCTCGTGGCGGCGGCGAATCATCCGAAAAGCCTCCTCCTGATTTTTTTTTCCGGAAGAAACCCTTCTTGTAGCAAAAGGGGGGAGCCAGAGGGCCAGCTGGGTGCCCACAAGCCCCCTAGGCGCGGCCAGGGGGGTGGCCGCGCCTAGCAGGCTTGTGGCCACCTGCTAGTGCCCCTTTGGCACTTCTTCGGCCTAGTATTTTTTATAAATCCCGCAAAAAATCCTCGTTGATTTTCACGGTGTTTGGAGTTGCGCAGAATAGGTATCTTAAACTTGCTCCACTTTCAGGCCAGAATTCCAGCTGCCGGCATTCTCCCTCTTCAAGTAAACCTTGCAAAATAAGAGAGAAAAGGCATAAGTGTTGTACCGTGAAGTGAATTAACATCCCAAAAAGCGATAAATATCAACATGAAAGCATGATGCAAAATGGACACATCAGATATCGTCATGACTTTCCGCGGTTCTATCAATTGCTCGACAGTAATTCGTTCACCCACCGTAATACTATCATGAGAGAAGCCTCTAGTGAACACTATGGCCCCCGGGTCTACTTCACTTCATATTTTCAGCTCTACACTTTCACTTTGTTGCACTTTCCGCCTTCAGATCTCACCTTGCAATCAATCGTGAAGGGATTGACAACCCCTCTATAGTGGTGGGTGCAAGTTTGTTTGTTTTTGCGCAGGTGCTTTGGAGACTTGCCTTGATACTCCTACTGGATTGATACCTTGGTTCCCAAACTGAGGGAAATACTTACTGCTACTGTGTTGCATCACCCTTTCCTCTTCAAGGGAAAAACCAACGCAAGATGAAGAGGTAGCATTGCCCTCCCCACCCTCCTCTATATATAGGATTAAGGGGGAGGGGCACAACCTCCCTTTCCCCCTCCTACAAGGAGGGGGCGGCGGCCCTAGGGAGGAGTGCCCTCCAAGCCAAGTGAAGGGACCTCCCCCTTAGGGTTTCCCTTCATCCTAGGTGCATGGTCCTTATGACGATGGTGCCCCTGGCTCAATAAGTCCAGGATGCCCCTATAGTGCATCCATGCCCTAGGGGCTGTGGGGACCCTTATGGACTCCTCTTGATCCCTCCGGAACCTTCGGAATGCTTCCGAGTACAATACCCGTAAAACCCAAAACTTTCCGGTAACCAAAATACGGCTTCCCATATATAAATCTTTACCTACGAACCATTCTGGATCTCATCATGACGTACCGGATATCATGTGGGACTCCAAACAACATTCGATCACCAACGTACATATCTCAATACTACTCTAGCGTCATCGAACGTTAAGCATGCAGACCTTATGCGTTCGAGAATCATGTAGAAATGACCGAGACATCTCTCCGGTCAATAACCAATTGCAGGACTTGGATGCCATATTGGTTCCTACATATTCCACGAAGATCTTTATTGTTCAAACCATGATGTCAAGGATTCAGTCTATCCCTTATGCAGTTCCCTTTGTCTGGCAGTATGTTACTTGCTCGACATTCGATCATCGGTATCTCCATACCTAGTTCAATCTCATTACCGACAAGTCTCTTTACTCGTTTTGTAATACAAAGTCCCGTGACTAACTCCTTAGTCACATTCCTTGTAAGCTTCTTGTGATGGTGTATTACCGGGAGGGTCCAGAGATACCTCTCCGTCACACGGAGTGACAAATCCTAGTCCCTATCCATGCCAACCCAACAGACACCCTCAGAGATACCTATAGGCTGTATAGTACCTATATGATCACCCGGTTATGAAGTGACCTTTGATACACACAAGGCATTCCTACGATGTTAGGGAGTTGCATGATCTCATGGTCTTAGGAGCAGATACTTGACATGAAGAAAGCAGTAGCAGCAAACTAAGTGATACAATCAAATCCTATGCTCACGGTTGGGTCTTGTCCATCACATCATTCTCCTAATGATGTGATTCCATTATCAAATGACAACTAATGTCTATGGTTAGAAAACCTTAACTATCTTTGATCAATGAGCTTTTATAGTAGAGACTCAGTAGGGACACAGTGTTGTTTATGTATCCACACATGTATATAAGTTTCCCGCCAATACAATTCTAGCATAGATAATAAACTTTTATCATCAACGGGAAAATATGATAATAACCAATTTATTATTGCCTCTAGGACATATTTCCAACAAGCAGGTCTCTAGAACTGTTCGTCCTTGTGATCCTACACCGGGAGAGGACGAATTAGATTTTTGGGAAGCGCTTTACGCGACTGCTCAAGTTAGTCATCACGAGTCATTTTCCATCCACGCTAGTTAGTGCTACTCATGATTGTTTCCACCGCTGTCAACAGCAGATCGTTGCCAACATCGTTATCAACACCGTCGCTCCTGCCGTAACTCACAAAGATTATATTTTACTCGTGTCTCTACATATAGTTATTGTTACATCTGCGATGTTGTTGTGCATGTTTTCATGTTCATCTACTTTACTAGATTAATACGTGTTATTATTTGTTCTAGCCATGGATTATTTACTAGAATTGATCATGAATTCGCCTAATATTCCAATAGTTTCGTGCAAGGTGAAGGCGGTCGAGCGGTTCGGCTGGTGGCGCATGATACAAGTCGATCAGGGATGCCGCGATGCTTGGCGGCCCCTCCGCCCCTGAAAGGACGATGACGACAGCGGATTGGATGCCAACCTCGACGAATGTGCAGTGGCCTTGGCCGGTCAAACTTAGGCCTCGTTTGGTTCATAGGATAGAAACATTGCAAGAATAAAAAACTTGTATAGAAAATAAGAAGACATGTTTCTCAAATCTTATAAGTAGAATTAGCAAAAGTTATGTCATTTGATTCACATCATAGAAATTTTCCTATTGAGTCTAGCCTCGTGAATTCTTTTCTTTAAAATGTGAAGGATATGAAACAATCCTATGTAGGAATAGAAATTCATTCCTATGAACCAAAAATCTCTAAAACAATCCTTCAAAAATTCTATCATATAGAATTCCTGTGAAATTCCTCCAAACCGAAGAAGGCCTTAGTTTTTGTTTAATAAATATCATCCGTTTTATGATATGTAACTTGCTTTCGAATATGATCTGCGTCGGTGTTGCCCTCGGCAAATTTGACAAAATTGACCCCTAGACGAAACAATCTCACAAACTGGACTGCCTTCAAAACAAATTCACTCAGCTCACCTTTTTGTGTGGCACCCGATAGTCAAGCGCCACACTACACTGTGTGACACCTTAGTCAAAGGCGCCACGCCTCTGGCCACGCTGGCGTCCGACCCCACCCGCAGCAGTGTGGGGCCTAAGCTGTAGGCGTTGCACTTCCAATGTGTGGCGCCGAGTGCTTAGGCGCCACACGACCACTTATCCACCTGTGGGCTGGCCCTCTCCCACCCCCTCCGCATTTACCTCCATCAACCAGAACAGAGAGAGGACCCCCTCGAGTTCCCCTCTCCCTTCCTCAAATCCCTCTCCAAATCAAGCAGATCTAAATTTTTGGTCCGAAGATTTCGACCCCAATCCCCCCTTAAGGTAATCTCCCCCGATCCCCTCCCTCTCATCCAAAAAAAATCTCATTTTCTCACTTTTTTGCAAATGTGAGTAAACCCTAGTTCTTCATGAAATTTGGGATGTGTATGATTTTGTTGCACTTGTTTGTATGTTATGATTAGGGGTATGATGGGGTTAGGATTAGGGTTGTTTGGATGTTAGGATTAGGGTTGTGTTGGGGTTAGGATTAGGGTTGTCTGGATGTTAGGCTTGTGTTTCTTTTGATTATGCAGATTTTGTAGTATTTGGATGATTGCTTATACAAAACATTGTATGTTGTGTTGTTTAGGGATGGGAAGAACATGTGTTCATGTTCATCACGTGGACAAGGATGCGTTTGTAAAAGACAATATTGATCCGGACCCGAATGAGCTTGACATGGTGTTTGAGTGTTGTCCTAACTATGCCGAGTTGTTGGAACAAGTCCGAAAGGATTTGAATTGGATGGACCCAAGTGATGTTGTTGAGTTTGATGGTAGGCATAATGTGGGATTTGGAATGCACATTCGTTGGAAGACCATGCGTGTCAACTCCGAGCAACGTTGGCTTGCGTACAAGGAGACAGTGGACAAATCACTAGACAAGGCTCTAGAGTTATCTGCCATAAAAAAGTTGATGCTAACTTGCACTTGGATTTGAACCGGGTTGCCTCTCCGATTGTTGATGCTAGTCCTCCACGCATCAACGAAGAGGCGAAAATTAAACCTCTTTCAACCAACAATTGAGGACAACATTGACCCAGAATTCGAAGATCCAACATGAACCATTGCTAGAGGAGAATAATGAGCATGATGATGATGAGAATGATTATCATGTTCTCCATGACAACAACGTTGGTGATTTGGAGAAATATTATTTGCAAGAGACAATGGACCGTTCCATAATGTACTCACGGGCTATGCATTGGAGTCGGACGATGACAGTCTCGATGAAGAAGTTGATGAGGAAGAGTTCATGACAAAGGAGGCCGAAGCTTTCATGAAGGTATTAGGGCGGGATCACCGGCCACCATTGTTTGAGAATTTTAGTCTTGCGGATGAAGCCGTGGTTGACGGAGGTGAAGGCATATTGTTTGGAGTTAGGCCATGTTCTCACTGGGACAAACATGGGAAGAAAGTTATTTTGCCCGGGTCAAAGTTCGAAACATTCGTGAAACTGAAGGTGTGGTTGGATGACTATTCAATTACGCATTATCGTCCGCACAAAGTTGTTCATTCGAACATGAATGTGCGTTACACGGTTGCATGTGAGGATTCAGGATGTCCATGGATTGTCCGTGCAAGACCATGGAAAGGAGGGCCCGGATGGAACATTGTGAGTTGTATGCCTCACCTGTGCTGAGGCAAGAGGGTTGATGGCGAGCTTTTGTCCCAAATCCATAGACAAAACACCTCTGAGTTCATCGCTTACAGGCTTTCCAACTCCATCTCCTCTCTTCCTACAATGGGCATAAAAAGCATACAAGACCTTGTGAAAGCCCTCTTTCACTACAAGGTGAAATATGGGAAGGCATGGAAAGCGAAGCAATCCACATTCAAGATGTTGTATGGTGATTGGGAGCACAAGAATGTGATGAAGAAACATCAAAGGGATTTTGGAGCAAACTTTAAGAAGCTTTCCGTGGAGAATGCAGCAAGGAGAGAGTGGGAGCATCTACGCTTCACACAGAGGGTGATGAAAGAGGGTTCAAAAATGCATAGAAGGGAAGAGGAAGAGGAAGAACAGAGGAAGAAGAAGAAGGGAAAGGGGCCTTGCTCGACATAATAGAGCATGCTTCTTTGTTTCGTCATGCACGCTTTCATCTTTGAACCTATTGTGTTGTTGAACCTTGTCGACTTGCGCGCTTTGTTATTTGGAACTTGTCTACTATGAAACTCCTCTATTATGAAACTCCTCTATTATGAAATTGCTCTATGTGTTACTAGGATAGATTATGATTTGCTATGCTGGGATAAATTATGATGTGGTATGCGGTGATAAATTATGATGTGATATGCTATGATAAACTCCTGAAAATATAACTTCCGTGTAGTTTTGAGTGTGTGGCGCCTAAGACTCAAGCGTCACATAACTTAAAATGGTGTGGCGCCTTACCCTTAGGCGTCACACAGGCGAAATATTACCAGCGAGCAAACACAAAGTGTTTACATTGTGTGGCGCCTTACCCTTAGGCGTCACATAGACGAAATATTGCCAGCAGACAGAGAGTATGTACATTGTGTGGCCCCTAAGTGTAAGGCGTCACACAAAATATGGTGTGACACCCTGCCCATAGGCGTCACACAACACTCTGTATGGCGCCTCACACTTAGGCGTCACACAATCTTGACAAAAATTTCCATTTGAACCGAAACAAGAGAGTAAGATATAGCATTTTGACAAAAACTTCATAAACAAATAATAAGCTTAATATAACTTCCATTTGAACCAAAAGCTTGATCTCATTGTACTACGAGTTCAACAACGAATTAAACCAAAGACAACAATTTAAGACACTTCTACTAGTTCAACAACTTAAAACACCGACAACACTACTACTCTATTCATCGTGTCTTGTGGCCTCGTCCCCTCTTAGAAGGTAGCTCCGTCCTCACAACCGGCTCTGGTTCCTCCAACTCATCGTCATCGTCCATACCTCTCATCCTTGTCACATCTTCTGTCATACGCGAGCCCTCGGAGACCGGCTTCTTTCCTTTGTTTGCATAGTTCTCCGGTGTGTACCGCTTAAATCCCCTCCTAAGCTTCAACAAGTAAGCGAGCGTTGAAAATCCTCCAACGTCATGTCCTCCTGAACCTTCAATACAAAAATGGTATCGTCATCATGAAGCGTGGTATGAAGAGTTGAAAGTGCAGATTCTATGATGGGTATGGCATACCTCTGGAGAGACCACACCATCCTCTGAATGAGCTGCTGAGGTACTGTCACCATCATCCATACAAGCTCTCGATGTATTTGAATCGTCTAGAGTATTCCTATGGGATGAACTGGATCTCGACAGTTCTGAATATTCGGGGTCACAACAACCTACAATGTTGGATAAGCGACGCAACTTCTGGCCCTGTTTCTGTAAGATTGAAAGATGAATGAGATATAGAATGGAGCAAACGTTGCACTGATCGGCAAATTGTGAAATATGACACAACACCTTGATGAAAAGTCAAAGTGCACATTCTCCCTTTTTCCCTCTATGTGTTGTGTCTAGAATATCCTCGGTTTCATCAGCTAGTTTCTTGATCTCTTTGCGCTATGATGACACGAAAATGACATGTAAGGCAAGCAAAGATGTGTAGTAATGTTCATAGATAACATAGGGGAGCACACTTTTCCACAAAGTTGAGCATTGGAGCAAAAGGCGTTTGGTACCCTTCGCGAATTAGCTTGTTGTATTCTCCATGGGAAAGTTCATCGAATAAAGTGGGATCTTCCAATATGCCCTCGTGAAAAGCCGGTGGACAAATCTCCACTCGAGCATTCTCCTGAAACCATCTGACATAGTTGTTGAATGCAAGTGGAAAATGCTCGCGGAGCTGGGTTCCTGGCGTAGTCCTAGCTTCCTCCACACTTTGCTCAAACATGATGACATACTTCTTATGATGCTTATTCTTATCCTTGATTTTCGCTGTCTCTTCCTATCGAACCTGCTTCTTACATACCTCATTATTAGCCCGCTCCACACTTAGCTTAAACATAGTTGTTTATTGTGCATGCTTTTTTTTACCTGTGAAGTTGTGTGTTTGTGTCCATCCACTTTGGCGGGTGACCTAGAAACAACCCAAATTGATGCAACACAATATGCGGGAGATGAAACTCAACCGCCCAATTGCATATTAGTGGGCACTGCATTAGCCAAAGATGTTTTTCGTGCAAGCATATTGGATTGAGATGGAACGTGCGTGCATCACCAAAGCTTGCCCCGGCACCATATGGCTGCCATTCCACCTACAACACAACACAAAGATGCACCATTCATTTTTCCTTTCATTTAGGGAGTCAGGCGAGTGATGTTTACCTGCTCGGCAGTAATCGAATCCATCTCGTTGGTGTATTGCTTGTACAAGATATTCACATCGCTCGTCACCTCTGATACCACGTCCCACTTGTAAGCCCAGGTGGGAAGCCGTAAATGGTTGTCGTGGTCATCCCAGTCCTTGAACATTACCTCTCTAGGGCGTCCAACAGGAAGACGTTCCCAGCTCCATACCGAAAGTAGGAGCATACAACCACCAATTCCACCATCTCTTTGTGGACCTACGACAAGCTTCGTCCAACTACAAGTAAAGCCAAACATGGATCAGTTATGGGAAAAGTATAAGCCAAATAAAAAACTTACTATGAACAATTTATTACCTGCTCGTACAAGTAGGCCAATGCGACCGACCCCAGCTGAACTTGTGGTCGAAAACTGTCAATGCCTTCAGCCACATCCATTGAGCATTCTTGCCACTGCTCTCAGTGAAGATGGTCCTAGAGATAACATACCACATGTACACACGAGCATAAGTCTGGATCACACTGTCATTGGCGTCCTCAGGACAATTCACAAAGTTGGTTGCAATCCAAGTGAAAGGAGCGCTAGCCGGGACTCTATCTTTCTTTCATCCGTCTTCTGGCTCGTCTCTGGAGGTTACATACCAATAACGGCCTCCATTTGTTGCCGCCATCCCTTAGAATCAGTGCTCATACAAAGAGGCTTCCCCTCGATTGGAAGTGAGGTGATCATGGAAACATCTTGAAGAGTCACAGTCATCTCTCCGGTCCGGAGGTGAAAACTATGGGTCTTCGGCCTCCACCGATCAGTAAGTGCAGTGATGGCCACAGTGTTCAGGTTGGACATTGATCGGCTCACAAGCTGAATGAATGGAAGGAGTTCTGTCATCTCGATGTACGATGTGTACCGCTCATCATACGACATGACAGCCGATGCCCCGTGAGACTGAATCTTCAAGGGCATAGGCTTCTACAAACATAGAAGTGATATGATTACGGTTTGATCTTTTTAAATAAACATAATATATTTGAAGATAATGGTATGATGTAGTTACTATCCCCTTATCCGACATCAAGTAGGCCCGATGTTCAACGTCATAGAATCATTCAAAAGCCACACCATCCTACATATTACAAAAAAATAATCATCTAATATATATTCATCTAAATAATTATACAGGAATACTCATTTGAATAATCATCTACTCATATAGGAATGCTCATCTAACAATTTGAATACTCATCTAGCAATTATAAAATCAACGAATATTATAAATTATGAATCCTAAATACTCATCTATGAATCGTAGATAATCATGTACTCATCCAGGAATCCTAAATACTCATGTACTCATCTAGGAATTATAAATCACATCTAACTTCTCATATAAATTTCGAATCCAAGCAAAACATGTCACTCATCCTAACTTATACAAATCTAAAAAATGTGCAATATTTTTTAAATAGAAAGATGGAAAACGGAAGAGATTACCTTCTAAAACGATTTGGGGTATAAATCCATGGAAGAAATCTGATCTGGCGGATTTTGAAAAGAGGATTGCGAGGAGGAGATGAGGCAGCCGCCATCGGCCTCTGGAGAAGAAGAACGAGCGGAAGTGGGGGTGGGGGAGGGCCAGCCCACGCGAGGATAAGTGGTCTTGTGGCGCCTAAGCGCTCGATGCCACACATCAAAAGTGCAATGCCTACGGCTTAGGCGCCACACTGTTGGGGGTAGGGTCGGACGTCTGCGTGGCCGGGGATATGACGCATTTAACTAAGGCGTCACACAATATATTATGTTACACAAAATGATCACTAATGCTGTTGGAGAAGCATCCCCCTTAGATACTGAGTGGGTAGGAGATGATGACTTAGATGTTAATGACTTTACTGTGTTTAGATCCAGGAAGAAAGAAAGGAAAAAAAGTGAATATCACTATTTCTAAACCTGTGACTAGAAGTCAAAAGCAAAAAGTGGGGGATGGTGCAGGTAAGGCTATGGCTCCTGGCAAACCTAGCACCAAAACTCAACTTCCAAAAAATAGGAAAAATGATTAGTCCCTTTTGGAATTGTAGGGGGATTGGAAAGAGAGGCATGGGGACATATATATCTGACTTGATCAGAGACTATAAGCTTGATTTTGTTGGGATTCAAGAGACTATGAAGAAGGACTTTTCCTCTAAATTCTTGAGGAAATTTGACCCTGGAGAAGTTTTTAGTTGGAAGTGGATTCCTTCGGAAGGGAAGTCGGGTGGGATATTAGGTGGCTTTAGAAATAATATGTTTGATCTGGTGGACTGTGTTGAGGGCAAGTATCTTATGAATTTCGAGTTGTGGAATAAGAACCTTAAGATGAAATGTTGTATTCTGGTGGTGTACAGATCAGCGCATGAAGAGTTCAAAACTGATTTCCTTACGGAGCTTGCGGCAATGTGCAGTCACATTACCTGCCCCTACATAGTGGGAGGGGACTTTAATATCCTTAGATTTGTTGGGGAGAAAAACAAGAGGGTGAGACTAGGACATTCCTCGGATCTTTTTAATTCCATTATTAATTCTCTTTCCTTGCGTGAGGTGGATATGAGTGGTGGCATTTATACCTGGTCTAATAACCAACAGGAGCCTACTTTGGAGAAACTGGATAGAGTTTTCATGTCCAAATCCTGGGAATATCTTTTTCCTTTTACTTTTGTTAGGAAAATAATAAGAGAGGTCTCGGACCACTGTCCCCTGTTTTAAATACTGATGATAATGTACCCATTAATTTGGGCAAGAGAGAGTTCAGATTTGATTTAAACTGGTTGAACAAACCTGAGTTTACTACTCTGGTGGCTAAAATCTAGATGCAACCTGTCCATTCTGTTAATCCCATTGATATCATGAATATCAAGCTGAAGAGATTTAAAAAATATTTTTAGTGTTGGGGCTCAAATAATTTTGGGCAAGCCAGGAAGAGAAGAAAATGGTTAAGGGAGGAGTTATGGCACATTGAAGAGTTGCAAGAGACTAATACATTCAGCCATGAGCTTTATTGCAAAAAATTGGAGATGCTAGTAGAATTAAATAGCTTGCTGCTGGAAGAAGAGGTAGCTTGGCTACAGAAGTCGCATGATAATTGGTTACTTAAAGGTGATAGTAACACTGAATATTTCCATAGAATGGTGAATGGGAGGAGAAGGAGGAATATGGTCGTTTCGCTTAGCTGTGGGGATATGGTGATTGAAGGGAATAAGAACATGCTTAATCATGCCACTGCATTTTATAAAGATTTTTTTGGGCCTGCTCCTGGAAACCTATGTAAGATAGATGGGAATATGTGGGATGATAAGGAAAAGTTGGGGGATATTGAAAACTTTATCTTACTTAGGCCTTTTTCGGACACGGAAGTTAAAAATGCTTTGTTCTCGATGAAACATAACAAGGCCCCTGGACCTGATAACATTCCGATTGAATTTTTTCAATCCTGCTGGGATATTGTTAAGAAAGATGTGATGCTGCTTTTTGAATGGTTTCACGAGAATAATCTTGATGTGGAAAGACTTAACTATGGTATAATAACACTGTTGCCTAAAGTGGCTGGAGCTGAAAAGATGCAATAGTTCAGACCTATATGTCTGTTAAGATGTATCTACAAGTTGATTACCAAGGTGCTGACTATCAGATTAGAACCTCATGTGGACATCTTGTTTAGTAGACATCAGAATGCCTTTATCAAAAATAGAGATATTATGGACGGGATCATGTCACTACATGAAATTTTGCATCATACGTATGCCCGTAAGAAAACAGGGATTGTGCTCAAACTTGATTTCGAAAAAGCATATGATAAGGTTAACTGGGAATTCCTGTTGGATTGCCATAGTAAAAGAAACTTTGACACACGATGGATAGATTGGATTCGGAGAATTTTGGTAGGTGGCACCATTAGTGTGAAGTTAAACGATGAGGTGGGGGGAATACTTCCAGAGTGCTAAAGGAGTAAGACAGGGTGATCCCCTTTCTCCTTTCCTCTTTAACCTAGCTGATGATTGTCTTACAAAGATGGTCCTGAAGGCACAAGAGAATGGCATGTTTACTTGGTTAGCGGCGGATTTAGTAGAAAATGGGGTGGCGATACTTCAATACGCTGATGATACTATTCTATGTTTTGAAGATAATGCTAGCAATGCTTTGAATATCAAATTACTGCTTTATTTGTTTGAGGTTATGTCAGGTTTAAAAATCAATTTTTTGAAAAGTGAGATTTTTTCAGTAGGTGCTGATGATGATACTATGAGAAATTATGCTGAAATGTTCGATTGTGAGATTGGGTCTTTCCCTATTAAGTACCTAGGTATGCCTGTTAGCTATGCTGGGCTTAAATGCAGTGATTGGCTTTTTGTGGATGACAAATTTATTAGCCATGGGGAATCCTGGATCAGTGAATCTTTATCCAGTGGGGTAGACTTATTAAAGTTAACGCGGTGTTATCCCATATTCCGTCGTACTATATGTCCATGGCCCTGATAAAAAAAAACTACGCTTGAGAAATGGGACAAACCCAGAAGAGATTTTTTTGGCATCGCAACGGGAGAAAAAGGGTATCATATGGTGAAATGGACTCGTGTTTGTAGATCTAAGGTAAAGGGAGGTCTGGGGGTTAAGGACTTGAGGAAACAAAATATCAGCTTGCTCGCTAAATGGTGGTGGAAACTTGAGAAAAAGAAGGGACTATGGCAAGATATAGTGAAAGCTAAGTATCTTAAAAGAACATCTGTAGCTAAAGTTAAGCAGAAAGCTGCTGATTATCCCCGTTGGAAAGCAATTCTGAAGGTTAAGGAGCATTACATGGCTGACAGAGGGGTGGTGCTTAAAAAAGGTAACATAGCTAGCCTATGGCTAGATGATCTGGGTGATAATGTCCTTCTACAAGACAGATATCCTGATATCTTTGAAATTTGCTTAGATACGGAATGTACTGTTGATAAGTTGGAGAGTATGAATCATTTATCTTCTTTTAGGAGAAGATTATCTCCAGATATGCTCCAGAAATGGGATGAAATGAGACAATATGTGTTGGATAAAATTTGTGCACATGAGGATGACGAAATATACTGGAAATTAGATAATTCCAGAGAATACTCCACTAAAACTATGTATAGATGGTTAGAGAGAAACCTTGCAGGGGCCAATTATAAGTGGATTTGGGGAACTAAGATTCCTTTGAAGATTCAAATCTTCTTGTGGCAGTTATTTCAAAACTCCATTCTTACAAGAGATAATATGAAGAAACGCCAGTGGAAGGGGGACCCTAAATGTTCTTTTTGTGATGAACCTGAATCGGCGCAGCATTTGTTTTTTGGGTGCTCGGTGGCCAAGGTTGTTTGGAGAACTGTTGGTGCTGTTTTTGGTACCAGTTATATTCCGAAAACGATTTGGAAAGTTTATTCTTGGTTGTATGCTTTTTTGCGAGGCTTATGTGAGATTTATACTGTTGGCTTAGCTGCAGTTTGCTGGTCTATATGGTTGGCTCGGAATCGGGCTACTTTTGAAAAGAAGTGGATTAACACTCCTTTTGAAATTGTTTTCACAACATGTGCGTTTGTTGAATACTGGGTAGGTATGCAAAAACCGATGATGGTGGAGACTGTCAAGAAGGGAGCTCAATTGCTAAAAGAGAGCGCATCCCAGATGTTGTTGCTATGTGGACCACCAAGGCCAGAATCGACCGAACAGGCACAGGAGGAAGAAGCCTGGGAGGAGTGATAAGTGCAGGAGAAGATGACGATTCCTTGGCGATGGATCTTGCTGGTTACAGTGCAAAAAGCTTGGTTCCTAGTGATGATTAAATTTTGTCAGTGTGTGACTCTTTTGTTTTATCTTGTGCTCTTTTGTGAGCCTGGTCTGGTTATGGTTGTTGGAAACCCTGGTAGCGGGTTCATGGTAGTGTAGCTTTTGATCTTTTGCGTAGTATCAGATGATATCAGGTTTTCGTCCCACAGTTTATGTTCCTGATGAGAGGCATAAACGGTGGGTTTCCTGATATTGTTACGAACTCGCTTTTTTTCGTTTCCCTCTCTTTCTGGTTCTGGTTTTAAAAACATTGTATTTTCGTTATGAAAGTAATGGAAAGGGGAGAAAGCCCGGTTCAAAAATGTTACACAAAACTATCAGTTGAGCGATTTTTTTATAAAAACAGTTTGTGAATTTTTATCAATTTTGCCGGTTGCCCTGAAATCGAACACCGACCCGCGTGTCCGCCGTGGCCTTTAAAGCCCCACGGCCCCACCACAACTAATTTTTCTTTTGAGACAACTAAATGCCAACTGGTAACTTCCCACCACGGCACGCACCTCCTTCTGGACCTTTCGGCCCACGGCGCCACCTTACGCCGTGCCGTGCCGTGCCGCCTAACTTTTAAAAACTCTCCCCTCCTGTCCCCGTCTCCCAGTCCAAGCATCCAATTCCAAACCACGCACTAATCGACTACGACCACCTCGCCCCCGCCGTAACGCGCACCCCTCAGGTCGCCGCCGTGCTCTCTCGTCACCATTTATTCCCGCGCTTCCAGTTCCGTACGCCTCATGCCGCCGGCCGCGCGGGTCAAACCTCCAACAAAATGAAACTCGGTGCAATGAGGTCGTGCCGCTTGCCCCCGGCCATCGCGGCCGCCGCGCTGGCCGCGGCGGCGCTGCTGGTCCTCTTCCGGGCCTCCCCTTACGGTCTCGCCTACCCCCCCGCGCGCGTCCGGCCGCTCGTGGCGAGGGGTCCCGGGAGCCCGCCTTCCGTCGCGTACTGGATATCCGGCACGGGCGGAGAGGGCCGCAGGGTCCTCAGGCTGCTCAGGGCGGTGTACCACCCGAGGAACCAGTACCTGCTGCACCTGGACGCGGGGGCGTCGCGGGACGAGCGGACGGAGTTGGCCGCCGCTGCGCGGGACGAGGCGGCGTGGAGGGAGTTCGCAAACGTCGACGTGGTAGGGGAGAGTTACGCGGTAGACAGGACGGGCTCCTCGGTGCTCGCAGCGGCGCTGCACGGCGCCGCTGTGCTGCTCAGGATTGGGGCTGACTGGGACTGGTTCGTCACGCTCAGCGCCTGGGACTATCCTCTCGTCACGCAGGACGGTAAGATAGATACTGCTAGCAAACACTCTTCCTATAGTTTAATTAATTTTCTATGCTTTTTAATATATATTTTTCTATGCTTTTTAATATATAATTTTATATGGAGTACGTACTGGGTGATTGCGATTGCCATTTGATGCATTGCTTACCTCTCAAGACTCATGAGATGGATTTCTTTCTTGCGAGTTACGGCTTAATTGTACACAAGTTAGTTACCATTGAGTTGGAGTGGCTGACATAGCTTTTTTTAAATTTTGTTGTTGCTGCCTGACATTACAAGCTATGAATCAGTCTAAAATCTCACATTTTGAAATTGGATACTCGAGGTGCATTGTGCTGTTAGTCCTGGAAACTGTTTGGTACTAGCTGCACCTTTGTACAACTCTATTTCTGGTTGTGCCAATGTAAGTGCCGTCCTTAAGGGCGTTGCAGTATGTTTTTGCGCTGAATTGTTCAAACGGTCTTCTACGAGTAGCTGTCCGTACTCCGCGGTGCTGTACTTAATCAATTCTGCAACAACCTACCAGAATCAATAAGGTCGGGCAACTCATGTGTGCTAGTACTGAATTTTTGATAATCAGCGAGAGCTATCATTGGGATATTGCTCAAATGTCACACAAAGCACTTTCACTTGATATGACAGATTGCCAGTGGCACCGTATTTAAGAGGGTTGAGGTTAGCCAGAACGGTGGCATTTTTATCTTTGACCTTATTTAATGTACGTATACCAATAGACGTCCCCTCCGTTGCCCCCCGCGCGGGCGGCCGAGGGGCTCCAACCCTAGCCGCTGGTCTATCCCCATCCCACCCCTCCCTTCCGCCGCCGCTGGAGGAAACCGCCGGGCTAAGCCCGAGCGAATGACGGCGGTGGCGGAGGAGCCTCTCCTTCTCGCGCGCGTGGGTGGCGCGGGGCATCCACGCGCGCGGATGTGCGTCCCCGGACCCGAGCCTCCGTGCTGCGGTGGCTCGCTCCCAGCGGCGAGCGGAGGCAGATGCAGCTACTGCATCTGGCCGTGGCGCTGCGTCTCCTCGGATCAGCGACGGCATGGAGGGACTTGGTTGGCTGGTCAGTTGCAGGCGTAGTTGGCCCTTTGGTCAGATCTGATCTGGTCTGAGTGGCTAGCTTGCTCTGCGGTGGCGGAGATCGGTGGTCGCCTGTGTGCACTATGTGAGACGAAGATTCATCGAGCGGATCCGGGAGAAAACCTTGTTCTTGGTTTATTGCTAAGACCGGCGATGGCGGCACTCTTCTATGTCGTCACCTTCTTGGGGGCATCGCCGTGGAGAAGCTCAAGACCTCTATCCGCTACCTTCGGGGGAAACCCTAGATCAGTAGATCGGATGACGGCGGCGCGCAGGTGTCGTTTTCCTCTTGGGGACGTCATTCTTGGAGGTGTACAGGGGCTTGAGGGACCAGTGGACGGCTTTTTTGGTGGAGCGGTGCTTCATCTTACTCATTGATGGCGGTGGATCTCGGCAGCGTGGCGCAGTTGAGACTCGGTGTCTGATGTGTGGAGATGGACTCGTGCAGGAGGTGGAAGCTCTCTGGCGTCATGGTGGCGTCGATGGCAGAGAGGTCTAGCAAGTCGGTGTGTTAGTTTCTTCTCTGAAGACGGATTGGTGGAAGATGGCGGCGACGACACATGAGAGTGCGTCGGACCGGTTTGTTCCCTAAACCCAGTATGTGGCTCGGTTGGGGCCTCCGGTTTTAGATGTTAGGCTTTGATGCGATGTCTGTTTGGTATTAGGCTCGGACTATCGGCACCCCTTCATCAAGTGGTTAGGAGTAGCCATAGTTGTTGCTAAGATGGTGGCTTCGAACAAACTGATGTACTACTTGTAAGGTTTTTGTGAATAATTAATAAAATGACTGCATGCATCGTCCAGATGCAGAGGCCGGGGGTAATCCTTCTTTTCTAAAAAAATAAAATAAAAAAAAGTATACCAATAATGCTTGACTTAGCAGCTGACCCTTACGGGGGGTAACTAATCCGTAAGAGTCTATATCCCGCAAATAAAAGAACCCCTTACAAGAAGGGTAATGCGCAACAGGGCTTAGTGCGCTACCCATGGTATGCCTTACATCCCGCTTATCACAAGCATGCGCGGGTTCATGTGGCCGGTCGCACCGTGCAAGGTCGGTGGCGTTGCGCACGATTTCTCGTTTGATTTTATACCATCAGGTTATGGTCAAAAGTACACATTTTCTTTTATATAAAAACCTGGCAAAATATGACAAATGTCATTTTCTGCACACAACCAACAAATGTCCACTAATGAAGACAACACATATGGAGCTGCTTGCCATATATTGTTTATTTGTTTGTTTTATAGAGATATATTGTTCATTTGTTTGTTTGTAGAGATATTGTTTTGCCAGAGTGCCAATGCACGGGGGACGAGGAACGAGGGGGGGGGGGTGTTTACTCGAAACAGGCTTTCGCCCCGCTTTATATATAAAGCACATAATCCAGCATCCAGACAGACAACACAACCCAACAGAGTGATAACACAAAAGAAACGCTGGGGCACCAGCACAATCCTGCCCAAGAAAAGAGAAAGAAATAGAAAATGCCATCATAGGGGCAGCCTAAGCAGCAGGCGAAGGAGCGGAGAGCCGCCGGGCGGTCGCAATCAGTGCATCCAGGTAGCGCTGAAGCCGGTCGTGGTCTCGGGTCCTACCGAGCGGATGCTAGTGCTGCAAAAAGGCAAGGAATTTGAAGAACGAGTCAGATGCACGCCGTTGAAAGACCCTCTCAATCACCATTTTGTTGCGAGTAGTCCAAAAAGTCCACATCATGGCGGCGAAGACCAGCCAGAACAGTCGGCGTTTACGGCCGACCTGGGTGGCCCGTAACTGCAGAAAATCTGCAAGGTCATGGGCCCCCCACTCCGGTCCCAGAGCCTCACGTACAAAGCACCAAAGGGCCTGTGCCGCGACGCAAGAGAACAGAATGTGAGATCCAGTCTCCGGGCAATGGCACAAGGGACAAGTGCCGTTACCCGGACCATGGCGTTTCAGCACCTCAGTCCCTGAAGGCAAACGGTCTCGGAGAAGCTGCCAAACGAAAATCTTAATCTTCAGGGGCAGCGGTGCCTTCCAAAGTGGAGATAACCACGGAAGGACCGGCATCCTGCACAGAGCCAGGTAGGCCGAACTAACGGAGAATTCTTCCGAGGGAGACAGACTCCAGGAAACACTATCTCTGTCCGACGAGGCCGGGAGGGGAACCACTGCCTGCAGTAATTCCCAGTCCTGGATCTCACCTGGACGGAGGGGACGGCGGAATGCAACCTGTCATCCATCCTCAGAGGCAGACGCCGAGACAAGGATAGTAGGGTCGTCGCAAATAGCAAAGAGCCTCGGAAAGCGTAATCGTAAAGGCTCTCCATCCATCCAGGGGTCCAACCAAAACTGGGTCTCAGACCCACTGCCCACCGAGACCCGCAGACCCAACCTAATATCGTTCTTGATGCTCTGGATAGATTTCTAGAACTGCGATCCATGCGCGAGCGAGCAGGCCAAGAGGGGTCTGCCCCGCAGGTACTTGGCCTTAATCAGTTGAAGCCACAAACCCCCGTCTCCCTGCAGGATCCGCCACACCCAACGAAGCATCAGGGCAACGTTCATGCGGCGGGACGCAGGGATGCCCAAGCCCCCTCGGTCCTTTGGCAAGCAAATATCGGCCCACTTCACCATGTGGTATTTGGGTCTACCATCCCCTTTTTGCCAGAAGAACCTAGCCAGCTCCTTGTCAAAGGCGCTGTGCACACCTTCGGGCAAGATATACATCCCCATCATATACATGGGGAGGCTCGCCAGGTTAGAGCTAATGAGGATGGACTTGCTCTCCTTAGACGTGAATCTACCGCACCAGGGCTCCGCACGGGACGCTACTCGTCCCACAAGCGGATCAAACCCGCTAACCAAGATCCTGGACTCAGCCAGGGGCATCCCCAAATAAGAGATGGGGAAGACAGCCAGCTCGCAGTTGCGGTTGTCCGCGATCCTGTGCTGCTCAGCCTCGGAGTAGCCCAGGACCACAACCTCACACTTATCAAAGTTAATCTTAAGTCCAGACATTTCCTAGAAGCAGAGCAAAAGGAACTTAAGATTAGCAATGTCCGAGTCGGATCCTATGACCATGATCATGGTGTCATCCGCGTATTGGAGGTGGGACACACCACCACCCGAGATGAGGTGGCCAACCACCCCCTGAATATGCCCGGCTAGCTTCGCCTTATCCAGGATGCCAGCGAGGGCGTCGACAGCGAGGTTAAAAAGCAGGGGGAAAATCGGGTCACCTTGCTTTACCCCCTGGAGCCTGGAAAAAAGGGGCCTACTACCCCATTGATATTGATCACGGTGCTACCGGATCTAACCAGTTGCATGATCCAGGAACACCACCTCTCGTCAAATCCGCGACGCTACATCACCATCCTCAAAAAGGACCAATCAAGACGATCATACGCCTTCTGGAAGTCCAATTTAAGGAAGACCCCCTTGAGTCCCTTGGACGCCACCTCGTGGACAATCTCGTGGAGGGCAAGGTCCCATCATGAATCCGCATGCCCTTCAGGAATGCGGACTGGAGGGGGTGAGCAATCCGTTCGGCCACAGGGGACAGACGAGTGGCGCAAACTTTTGCAAAAATTCGCGCCAACACGTTAATCACCGTGATGGGATGGAATTGCCGAATATCCGAGGCCCCAACTAGTTTGGGGATGAGAGCAATGACGCCAAAGTTGATCCTGCCCAAGTCCAGAGTCCCTATATAGAATTCATGGAACATGGGCATAATGACCGGGCGCACGGTCTCCCAGAATCTCTGGAAAAAAACAACCGGGAGGCCATCTGGCCCCGGGGCCGAGCAGGCCTTCATAGAGGCAACCGCCTGACCTACCTCCTCCGGGGAGAACGGAAGAGTGAGTTCCGCATTCTCCACGTCGGACACCTGATCAGCTAGCGGCCAGAAGTCCTCACGAAGGGAGGAACCTCCACGCAGCTCAGCCGAGAATAGCTCCTTATAGAAGGAGTAGATATGGGATGAGATATCCTCTGGGCTTTCCAAAAGAGCATCCCCATCCCAGAGGGAAGGGATGACACATTTCCGCCTACGGCCATTAGCAATGGACTGAAAGTAGGCGGTGTTTGCATCACCCTTCAGGAGCCAGTTCTGGCCTCCTCGACGCTGCCAGAACAATTCCTCGCTTTTGAAGATGTCCATGAGCGCGGCATCGAGGGAATATCTCCGGGTCCAGTCATCCGGTGATAGACCCGGCCCATCTGCCAAGTCATCTAGGGCCTTAATTTGACACAGCAGGTCCCCTTTACGGGCCCGGAGGTCAGCGCCCAAATTCACACCCCAGCCCTTCATGGCCTGTCTAGCCAGCTTAGCACAGTGATGCCAAATATCCACCGCACAGAAGACACGAGGCGGGGAAGCGGCCGCAAGGCGCCAGCGGTCGCGGACCAACTCGCAGAAACCAGGCTGCTCCAGCCAAAATGTCTCAAAGAGGAAGCGGCGGGATCTAGGGGGGGGGGGGGGGCATCACCCGACGAGAAGATCAGAGGCGTATGGTCGGAGCCAATCTGCGTGACCGCCTTAAGGCCACAGAGGGGGAACATCACTTCCCATTGGGGCGACACAAAGACCCGGTCCAAAACACTCCGGATGGGTTCCGCCTGTTTATTCGACCACGTGAACCTAGCCCCTACGCGGGCTATCTCAAGTAGCGCCATGTCCGCGATGCAGTCATTGAAGAGACGCATTCGGTACCGGTCCACATTTGGAGAGCTTTTATCAGAAGCCCACCTAACGAGGTTAAAGTCGCCGGCCACCACCACCAGAGTGGTGCATCTCTCCACCTTGTTTTTCAACTCGGCAAGGAACTCGGCCGAGCGACCATGATCCGCCGGACCATAGACGATAATCACCTCCCAACTGAGGTGAACACGTCGATCAGTGACGGCCATGCTCACCAAGAACTCCCCTCGGTCCATGTCTTCAACCGAGAACGCATCCTCCCTAACACCGAGCAAGATTCCCCCAGAGTGGCCCATCGCAGGGAGTGTTACGCAATCCCGGGTCCGCTAACACCAGCGTTTCCGACCGACATGCGTCAACAGGCCCAACCGGAGAGCAACACCGACTTATGACAGGCCTTGGGCCCTCTCCCCCCAAAAGACTAGCCTGTTAGGAGGGGACACCCTCACCCTTATAAGCCGTGTTATGTCTCCTCCCACAACCGATGTGGGACTAAACCCAACAATCTCCCCCTCACACATCGATCACCCATGGGCCCGCTAACACCAACGTTCCAGCCCATCTACCATGACCGATGACCCGTGAGTCCACCGAGATTTATTCCAGGCAGCTGGGCTTTGATACCATTTGTTACGCAATCCCGGGTCCGCTAACACCAGCGTTTCCGACCCACATGCGTCAACAGGCCCAACCGGAGAGCAACACCGACTTATGACAGGCCTTGGACCCTCTCCCCCCAAAAGACTAGCCTGTTAGGAGGGGACACCCTCACCCTTATAAGTCGTGTTATGTCTCCTCCCACAACCGATGTGGGACTAAACCCAACAATCTCCCCAAACTCTAAGAAATCTCGTTAACAAATCTCGGTGTCATGCCCCGGGGATGTAGCCATATCGGTGAACCTCGTTAACAAATCTCGGTGTCGTGCTTGTGTGATTGCTTGGTCCTCGGTAGATCAACGAAGTGCCTCGGATTAATTCTAACAAGTGGTATCATGAGCAAGGTTCGAAGAGGCTATGGAAGTTGATTTAGAGGTGGAGCAGAATTCGTGGAATCGATTGGTGGTCGAGACCTGCGACCGGAAAAATCGATGGAAGCGATGGGAGTTCTGTTTGCGCCAGGAGCAATCGAGAAGCAGCAGATCGGTTCGAGCGGGCAGCGGCGCACGTGTGCGGTAGGAGTCCCGATCGAATTCGATGGTGATTTCAGCAACGACGTTGTATCGCGGCGCGTGTGCGCACGTACAGCAGGGGGAGTCTCGTCAGATCGGATCAGGCGAGAGGTGGTGCTACGACCCAGGGTGGCGATTAATGCGAGCAGAATCACATACGGCGGCGACGATTGCGACTGCTTACAGATCGATTCGTTTGATCGGTGAGGCGGTAGCCGTACGGTGACTTGGTGATGCGTGGCGCGGGCCCATGGGGGCTGGAGCGGCGCAAGCGAGGCACCTGGGCGTGACCGACAGGAGGCCTGGAAGCTGGACGTAGTGGTAGGCTACGGTCGGGGAGACGTGGTAGCCGATTTCGCTTAGTGCGTGCTAAAAGCCAAGAGTGCTACTGATGCAGAGGTGTACGTGTTCGTGTGATGCGATACAGGAGCTAACGAGATTTGTTTGGTGGAAAAAAGGACGGCACAAGGACCAAGAGTCAAGACCGGAATACTATCAAGAAAAAAAAAGGAAAAGTCTAATAGCTATAGACGTGTGGTGTTCACACGGGAAGGCTGGAAGGGATTTTGCTTTGGTGTTCTTTGGTACACTTTTGTGTATGGATGGCGTTAGTTAAGGTGGAGGCTTGATATGTCTGGAACGTGCCGTGAGGGATTATGCAAACACAGAGCGTCAAGCAATGTTCGGAGATGTGCGGACGAAAACGATGCAAGGTGGAGCATAGTTGCAGTCAGTTAATTTCGGCTGGGTTGGACTGGACAGTTTGACGGATCGACGGGAATGTTGGTCAAAGCAGAAGACGGCGGTGATCTCGGCGACGAGGACATAGGACCGTGATGCCGATGGTGACCGACTTCTGGGCGTGGAAACACGCGGCGCAAGCTCTAGGGCTTGTGTGGCTTCGGCAAGACTATGGCGCGGGGTTGATTCAAGACGGTGCACATGTGAGCTTGAAGTCGATGGGGCGCAAGGGGTGGACTGATTATCTACCATGGAGTCATGTTGAAGGTGGAGCTGGAGTCTGAAGGACTTCACTTGGGGAAAAGCGAGTGACACATGGTTCAGACTGGAGCTCGGTGGTCTGATGGAAACGTGATACTCGTCATTGGTCGGTGATGATCGGTGGTATTCTGCAGTGGGGGTTGAGTGGTGTGGGTTCGCGACCCTTAAGACTCGACCGGGACAGCGGAGGCTCGATGCAATGATTGCGACGAGGCGTGCGGTATGCACGGGCATGGAGACGGACCAGGGCTCTGGTGGTCATACATGTGGTGAGACAACTGCGAATTTGACTCGGGATGACTACAAGCAATGGTGAAATTCCTTCAAGTTTCAGACGGACGGTCAAGGAAGAGCGATGATGTTGAGTTCAGGTAACTCTTATGTGTGAAACCCAACATATGAGTTGTTCACTTTCACGCAGGTTAGGGATCGGTGTGTAATGTGGAGCTTAATTTCGTTCAAGCATTGACTATGGTCAGGAAAAGAAGGAACTACAAGTTGCAGGTGGAGTCACATGGAGTCTTTGGAGTAGCAGCAGTGCTCATGGGATAAGCTCAAGTCCAATGTACATGGAAGTTTGATGCATGGATGAATTCAAGGTGGTGGAGAATATTCGCCAAGGTGGAGTTTATTAGAGTTGTGTTGAATATTGTGTACAAGGTAGGTTACAGTTGGACTTGTAGTTGTATTGTGTTTAGATATGATATGGAGTCGTGTCCAAGCAGGACACTTGTATCCTAGGCCTCTCATATATAGCGGGGCTAGACACACGATGTAACCTATGCCAACATAGTAGCACAGGTACGCGGGGGAGCCAGCAGCGTGTGCCAGCGCCCAGGGCTGTCGAGGTCCGGTATTGTGACGGTGTCACGGGGAGGAGCGCCCGTAGTCATGCCCCGGGGATGTAGCCATATTGGTGAACCTCGTTAAGAAATCTCGGTGTCATGCTTGTGTGATTGCTTGGTCCTCGGTAGATCAACGAAGTGCCTCGGATTAATTCTAATAGGGAGCCACTGCCAGGCAAACTGGTGACGGGAGAGCCTCTGGAGCTCGTGCATGCTAAAGTCCTGACGAATCGTTTCTTGTAGACCCACTATGTCAATCTCTTCCTGACGCAAATAGTCGATGAGCTGCCGTCGCCGGCTTGTGAGGCCTAAGCCCCTGATGTTTCAACATAGGAGCTTCATTTAATAACCTCGTCTGGATTCCTAGGCCCCGCAAGCGGGGGGTGTTTACTGTTTTCTCTAGTTAACTTATTGATCATCCCTTTCACTTTTATTTTATTAATTTAAAGCATCTTTTTGTTTTAATGCAGATCTCTTTTATGCATTTTCTTCTGTACCAAGGCACCTCAACTTTATTGATCACACAAGTGACCTCGGATGGAAAGAGTGAGTTCTGTAAGCAGGAAAATTTCTAGAATGTACTGTAGCTCGCATGTCCTGTTTCGTTCCCTAAATATTTTCCTTGGCCCTTTCAGGCATGAAAGGTTTGAAAAACTTATTGTTGACTCAAGTCTATATATGGACAAGAATACCCAGCCCTTTCCTGCGACAGAAACAAGGCAAATGCCTGAGGCATTCAAGATATTCACAGGTGTGTGCAAACATCGTTTCTAGTTCAGGTCTTTTTCGGTATTTAAAACATTTCTAAGAATATATAAAAGGACATCAGTGATTCAAATAGGTTTGTTTAAACCCCGGCGCTATTAAATCTGCAACAAAATCACGAACCGATTGTTCTTTTATGTGCTATTGATTAATTAAAGATCACTACGACTAGCCCTCATACTGAACCAGACATTATGAGTTTAGAATTATAAGCATACAAACACTTCTTTAGAAAGAAAGTACTCCCTCCGTCCGGAAATACTTGTCCTAAAAATGTATACAATGGATGTATCTTTAACTAAAATAAGTCTGGATACATCCATTTCTAGGACAAGTATTTCCGGATGGAGGGAGTAATAATTAAAGGGTCTGTCTAAGGCTCACCTAGATATGACATAAAACATCTAATGTGACATCATCACTGTTTTGTAGTCCCTGTTCTCAACTCCCTTGCCCTCCCCTTGGCCTTGTCTTTGCCGCAGCATTTTTTGTTCCTCTTGATGCGTGCATGTGTTCCAGTTGGGCTGGTTCGATGTGTGCGTTTATTTCAATTGGCTGTTTATTTGTGTAAACAAGTTTGGGCTGAAGCTTTTGTTTAAACAATTGGCCTTGTCTTTAGCTGTACTTTTGTTTTGTTCCTTGACCATTTGGATTGTGCTGCACAAAGCAGCAGCAACAACAACAAGGCCATTAGTCCCAAACAAGTTTGGGTAGGCTAGAGTTGAAACCCATAAGATTCGCCACTAACTTATGGTTTTGGCACATGGATCGTAAAGCTTCCACGCACCCCTGTCCATGGCTAGTTCTTTGGTATACTCAAGTCCTTCAGATCTCTCTTTGCGGACTCCTCCCATGTCAAGTTCAGTCGACTTTGAGCTCTTTTGACATTATCAACACGCTTTTGTCGTCCGCTATGGGCTGAAGCTTCTGGAGGCCTGCGCTCAATATGCCCAAACCATCTCAGACGATGTTGTACAAGATTCTCTTCAATCGGTGCTACCCTAACTCTGTCTATATATATCATCATTTCAGACCGGGTCCTTCCTTGTATGGCCACACATCCATCTCAACATGCGCATATCCGCTACACCCAACTGTTGAACATGACTCCTTTCAGTCGGCCAACATTCAACGCCATCCAACATTGCGGGTCGAATCGCTGTCCTATAGAACTTGCCTTTTAGCTTTTGTGGCACTCTCTTGTCACAGAGAATGCCAGAAGCTTGGCGCCACTTCATCCACCCGACTTTGATTCGATGATTCACATCTTCACCGATATCCTCATCCTTCTGTAGTATTGATCCAAAATATTGAAAGGTGTCCTTTTGAGGCACCACTTGCCCATCAAGGGTAACCTCCTTCTCCTTGTGCCTAGTAGTACTGATACCACACCTTTTGATTGCAAGGTTTGTCTCCATAGCTCTAACTTCTTATTAACCCCCGTCCAACTATCATTGCTTAGCACCACATCATCCGCAAAGAGCATACACCATGGGATATATCCTTGTATATCCCTTGTGACCTCATCCATCACCAAAAGCAAAAAAGATAAGGGCTCAAAGCTGACCCTTGGCGCAGTCTTATTTTAATAGGAAAGTCATCAGTGTCGCCATCATTTGTTCGAATACTATCATCTGACATGTCCTTGATAAGGGTAATGTACTTTCTTGGGACTTTGTGTTTCTCCAAGGCCAACCACATGACATTCCGTGGTATCTTATCGCATGCCTTCTCCTAGTCAACAAACAACATATGCACATCCTTCTTTTGCTACCTATATCTCCATAAGTTGTCGTACCAAGAAAATGGTTTCCATGGTCGACCTCCATACCTCAATGGGGATACCATCAGGGCCGATCGCCTTGCCTCTTTTCATCCTTTTTAAAGCCTGCCTGACCTCAGGCTCCTGCATTCGTCGCCCAAAATCCCTTCTGGTATCATCAAAGGGGTCGTCCAACTCAATGGCAAAGCTCTCATTCTCTCCATTGAACAACTTGTCGAAGTATTCACGCCATCTAATCCCCTCGTCCTTCACCAGGAGCTATTATGCTTATAACAATACATATAGTGCATCTACCTAATTTCCACGAAGTATACATATAACTAACTTTTATGATAATCAAATTATTTTATGAAGAATTTATTGGTCCACATAAGAAAAACAATTCCAATATTTAAAATATAACTCTGTCCTATAAGCATTCCAAAGAGCTTGGGCTTCCCTAACTTTTTCCACTGAAGTTGATTTTTTTTTTAGAAAAGGAGGATTACCCCCGGCCTCTGCATCTGGACGATGCATGCAGCCATTTTATTAATTATTTACAAAGACCTTACAAGTAGTACATCAGTTTGTCCGAAGCCACCATCTTAGCAACAACTATCGCTACTCCTAACCACTTGATGAAGGGGTGTCGATAGTCCGAGCCTAATACCAAACAGACATCGCACCAAAGCCTAACATCTAAAGCCGGAGGCCCCAACCGAGCCACATACTGGGTTTAGGGTACAAACCGGTCCGACGCACTCTCATGTGTTGTCGCCGCCATCTTCCACCAATCCGTCTTCAAAGAAGAAACTAACACACCGACTTGTTAGACCTCTCTGCCATCGATGCCACCATGACGCCAGAGAGCTTCCACCTCCTGCACGAGTCCATCTCCACACATCAGACACCGAGTCTCAACTGCGCCACGCTGCCGAGATCCACCGCCATCAATGAGTAAGATGAAGCACCGCTCCACCAAAAAAGCCGTCCACTGGTCCCTCAAGCCCCTATACACCTCCAAGAATGACGTCCCCAAGAGGAAAACGATACCTGCGCGCCGCCGTTATCCGATCTATTGATCTAGGGTTTCCCCCGGAGGTAGCGGATAGAGGTCTTGAGCTTCTCCACGGCGATGCCCCCAAGAAGGTGACGACATAGAAGAGTGCCGCCATCGCCGGACTTAGCAACAAGCCAAGAACAAGGATTTCTCCCGGATCCGCTCGACGAATCTCCGTCTCACATCGTGCGCACAGGCGACCACCGATCTCCGCCACTGCAGAGCAAGCTAGCCACTCAGGCCAGATCAGATCTGACCAAAGGGCCAACTACGCCTGCAGCTGACCAGCCAACCAAGTGCCTTCATGCCGTCGTTGATCCGAGGAGACGCAACGCCATGGCCAGATGCAACAGCTGCATCTGCCGCCGCTCGTCGCCGGGAGCGAGCCACCGCCGCGCCAGGAGCGAGCCACTCGGATCTGGGGACGCACATCCGCGCGCGTGGATGCCCCGCGCCACCCACGCGCGCGAGAAGGAGAGGCTCCTCCGCCACCGCCGTCATCCGCCCGGGCTTAGCCTGGCAGTTTTCTCCTCCGGCGGCGGAGGGGAGGGGTGGGATGGGGAGAGACTGGTGGCTAGGGTTGGAGCCCCTCGGCCGCCTGCGCGGGGGGCAACGGACGGGAGCGTGACGGGCCTCCCCCGTTAAATTTGAAGTTGAATTTGTTAATAAGATGAAAAATCAAAAGCAAATTGTAAGAGTACAATTTTCTACAGCCCATTCTACATTTTCTTTCCTGCTGGAGGTGGTGAAAACGTGATTCATGATGGTCATAGATAAAGGAAGAAAGCTATCGATGCTTGGCCATCGATGTGTTGGGAAAATGCTGAAAGAAATTGTGAGTGATTAAAAATCCTACACAAGTACTGAGTACAAATAAATCCACGCAAGAACTCGGGAAATATCGCACCATGATATAAGTTAAGGAAACAAAACAGAGGTACATTAAGAAAACTTTGGCCAAATTAAACGTTTGATACATAGCCAGGTAAGTCCTAATGTATTTCAGCCATGCACATCCCACTTGATAGTGATTTCGAAAATGGCAAAGATTTTGTTACTACCCCTAGTTGTTGCCTCTGTTTTCAATGGTATAATCTTAAGTGATTAGTTGTAGTGAAATTGTAAAAAATAATTCATAGCCTAAGTTTTTAATGGAAACATTAGGTCGAACATGAGAAGCATGTACCATTTGCTAGTATTCTTAAAAGTTAGTGACGTTCCATGTAATTAGGATGCTTGTCTTCAAATATAAGAAAGCTCACATGCTCCTTAAAGTTATATTTAAGTTCCCATTCACTAGCTTAACTTAACCTTGGCACCCCCACTAATTCCTACTTGACAGTACGTTGTGCACGTATATGCATTTCTGAATGGATATTCCTGTCTCGCAGGCTCTCCCTGGGTAATTCTGAGTAGGAACTTCACTGAACATTGCGTGCATGGTTGGGACAACCTCCCCCGCAGGCTACTGATGTACTTTGCCAATGCTGCCTACTCCATGGAGTCCTATTTCCAGACTGTCATATGCAGTTCATCTGACTTTAGAAACACCACTGTCAACGGCGATCTACGTTACTTTGTTTGGGACGATCCTCCTGGGCTGGAGCCGCGTATTCTTGATGAAACACATTTCGATAACATGGTGAAGAGCGGCGCTGCCTTCGCAAGGCGGTTTGCGGAGGATGCACCAGTGCTGAAGAAGGCTGATGATGAGCTACTGAACCGTTCTTCGGTCGAGTTGGTTTCTGGTGTGTGGTGCCCAAATTTGGGTGAAAAGCAAGGAGGTGGGGATGTGAAGTCGTGCTCGGAATGGGGCGACATTAACGTTGTCAGGCCTGGGCGTGCTGGAGAGCAGTTGAGGCGCTTCATATCTAAGATCATTCATATAAGAGGATGCACGGTCGCAGCAGCTAACTGAAAACCGAACCCGTCAGAAGTCTGGAATTCTTTGGCAAGAGGCCAATTAACCAAGAATTTGAGGAACACATTCTTCGCTGGAGGTAAAGCACGTGCTGCTGTAGTCGACAGTACAACGAGGCTGCATAATACCACTAACGCTCCTTCTACACGAACTAGGTACAAGTATAGATATATACTGTATAAAGGTGTAACTGATTTGCCCTTTTTTTTTAAACATATGGATAGGACATAGAATAGATTACACTGCAGTAGCTATAGTAAAAAAAAAGGTTGCACTGCACTAGTCACTTGTCAGATAAGTATATATACACAGTGGTTATAAAGTGGCGGCTTGAGTGGTCAGGTTAGATCATCACGGCCTACTGATTTTGCTAAATATTTTCGAATGATCGTATGAAACTTAAATTCCTAGAATTGACAAGTGATGTTGATGGGTTTTTCTTCATTTATTGAGGATCAAGCTTGATATGTGATGAAACCATTCATCCTCCGGGGGGATATAGGTGGCCTCTTCTGAGGACGATGGAGCGCTCTGGCGACCCCTTGGCGATTCGCCGCCTCCCGCGGCCACATCTCCGGCGAGCTCACCAGCGGCGTCCGGCTCCCCTCGACCACCCCGACCCTCCTCGCCCCCCCCCCCCCCCCCTTGTCGGTGACCCCGATGGCCCCAGGTGCACCCCCTCCCCGCGGATGCGATGCACCGACGACGGACGCCCCCTCCTGGACGGACCTGGCGGTCGAGGAGGAGCTCGCCGTCGCAGCTGCGCGGGTGGCTGGCCTCCCTTATCGCTTCGGGGACCTGCTGGGTGCTGGCTGCTGCGATCTCCGGGGAGCCGCTGGATTACCCTGCGGCGTGCCGCTCCCCGTCCATGCACACGTCTCCGTCCCCGCCTCGTCGCTTGCCCACACCTTCCCTGTTAAACCCCGGTGCTGGCCTTCGTGCCGGCTGCCGGGGGCGCGGGGCCCAAGCTCGCTCTTGGGGGGTGGTGCGCAGAGCTGATGTCGGGCGCGCGGCGACATCCTGACATCGGACCGACGACCTCGAGGCTCCTCTCCCGACGATGGCGGGTGGCGTGCAGGGCTTGGTGAGCGTGCTAGACGGCGGGGAGGCCCGGGGTCCGCGTTTTCGGGCATTCCTCCCGCCCCCGAACCGCCCCGCCACTGCCGCGCCTCCCTTCTCCGACCGTACAGGGAGAAACCCTTCCCTCCTTGTAGGATCGAAAGTATGTTAAGAGGGAAGGAGTGATTAGACTACGTAGAACTTAGCCTTTTTCCAAATTTAGTTGTGGACCAGTTTTAGCAATTATGACTAGTCAAGTTCATCCTACACATGCACATCTAAGAGCATAGCAGCGAAAAGCACTGTTCAAGAATTCGCCCGATTAATTAGTTAACTTGCCAGTTAATCGCTACTCGTTGGGTGGCTGAATCGAATAATACCTATTCATCATGTTAACTTGTCAGACCGATTAATCACTTGTGGTGCCGATTAATCCCTTGTTAGACCGATTAATCACTATTGGCCCACTAATTGGTGGATAAACAAAGCCCAAAATCTTGGCCCATAAATGCTCCCATCCCCCTCACGCTCCTTTCATCCTCTCTCGACCAAGCTAGTGTATGTCTAGATCCTTCCTGACACTAACCATGCACTAAATCTTCAAGATCCAACACCTTCATTTCTTGAGTTGCATGCATAGACCCCATCCCTTCGTGTTGACTACCCCCTAGACTTTCTTGAGTGTTGCGCCCCATCGCCTGACCCGTCAAATGCTCCCTAGCCGCTCCCGGCGGTTACTCCCCAACCCGTTCCTCCATGCTGCCACCAGCGAGCAAGGTAGTACCATCTGCCCCTCTCTCATTGGGGAATCCAATATTCTTAGATTATTGGATTACAACTTACTAATTTGTAGATTAACGCATGGAACTATTGCTATGGGTTGTTATTTTAGCACAATTTTTTTTATATCTTGGTAAGTATGTGGACAAGTTTAAATGTTTAATCGGTACTTTTGAATTTTGAGATTTTACATATTTGCATGCAAAAGGATTATCAATTTTACCTCTTGTCTATGTTTTTTATACGCATATCATATAATAATGTTTTACATTACAGTTGGCAGGTTCATATTTGATCTACTAATTAATGGTCAACCGATTAATTCAGTTAGTAGGCCGATTCACCGATTAATCATTACTCCCAATCCGACCGAGTAGTTACCAGTTACCAATTTCCTCAACAATGGCGAAAAGTAAGACATGCAAATGTAATGTAGAGGGTAAGGTAAGAAGATCAAGCGCAAAGGTTGACACGATGATTTTTGGCATGGTTTCGATAGGTGGTGTTATAGTACGTCTATGTTAGTGGAGACTTCAACCCACGAAGGGTAACGATTGCGAGAGTCCACGGAGGGCTCTGCCCACAAGGGGTCCATGAAGAAGCGGCCTTGTCTATTCCACCATGGCTTTCGTCCATACAGGACTAGCCTTACTCATAGTAGATCTTCACTAAGTAGGCGATCTCCTTGCCCTTACAAATTTCTTGGTTCAATTCCACAACACGAAGTAGGAGGCTCCCAAGCGACACCCAACCAATCTAGGAGGCATCACCCTTCAAAAGGTAATAGATGCGGTAGAACGATGAACTCCTTGTTCTTGTGCTTCAAAACATAGTCTCCTCAACATTCAATCAGTCTCTCACAGATTTGGCATGGATAGGAGAGATTGATCTTGTGAAAAGAAACTTGGGGAGGCTAGAAATCAAGGTTCAAATGGTTGGATTGAAATCTCTTGATTTTAACACATGAGTAGGTGGCTCTCTCTGAGAAAAATAGATCTCAAAAGTATAAGTGTGTTCTGAGTGCTTCCTCTATGAATGAGAGGAGATGGAAGGGGTATATATATGCATCTCCCAAAATCCAACCATTACAACATTATTATCCAACTCGGTGACACCGAAATGAATCTCGGTGGTACCGAGTTGCACTAAACGTGGCAACTTTTGAATTCTCGGTGAGACAGACATATGAATCTCGGTGGTACTGATACGATGACCTAGACCAGTTTCTAAATCTCAGTGAGAACGATTTCAAACTCGGAAATTCCGATTCTTGAAATCTTCTCAATAGAAAGCTGGTCACTCAATCTCGATGGCACCGATGTGAAAGTTGGTGGAATTGAGATAGTATGGTTTGGCATAGGATCCGTCAAGTGAAAAATCGGTAGGGCCGAGTGAAAATAGTTGGTGGCACCGATTTTGCTGGTTTGGCTTTGGACATAGATATTTGTGGGAGAATGGCTAAGTATTTTTGGTGGCTTCTTCTAACCACTTGAGCAACCAATTCATCATAATACCTCACCCCTTTTAAAAGTATTGGCTTTCCTATGGATTCAAAGTGATTTCTCACAAATGTAAAATATAGAGTCTTCTTGCTTGAAACTTGAGCCAATCCTGTTCCTTTCCTTTCATCAAGGGGCTTCTCCTCACAATCCTATAGCCAAGGCATCTTTGAACTTTTCTGAAATATACTTGAATAAGATCATTAGTCCAATGATTCATATGTTGTGATCAATTATGAAAACCATCTCAGGGAGAAATTATGATTTCAATCTCCCTCTTTTTGGTAATTGATGACAACATATAGATCAAAGCTTCGACAGAAGATATAATCAATGAATAGCATCGATGCTTTGAGAAGTATGTGCAAATCAAGAGCCCCCTACATTTATGCATTATTTTAAATTTGCATTTGAATGCAAATGCACAATCAATTAGGATCATGGGTCACTCTCCCATGTCACATACAACTTGGTGGTGCACATGAATTATATGAATGAATAATAATGCACATAACACCAAACAAGCAAGTGAATGATCATCATGTAGATAGCTCAAAGGTAAACGTGGTAGTGTCGAACAACCAAAGCGTATGATCAAACACTCTTCCTAAGGATAAAGTCATCCAAAAGACCAAAAGTTTTTAAAAAACAAATGAGAGCAAATAAAATGCAAAGCTCTCCCTCTCAAAAACCCTATTTGATCTATACACTTCTCCCCCTTTGGCAATAAGTTACCAAAAAGTTCAAAGGTCTAGAACTAATCGTCTCTCTGGGCTCGATCTCCTCTGGTAGGTGATGATGGAGTGGATAGAAGAGCGTCAACGAAGGCTTCTACAAATGTCCCTGGAGCTGGAGGTGTAAGCACTGTTGGTGCAGGAGCAGGAGTTGAAGGTGCTGAAGCTTGAGCTGATGAAGATGGTCTTGCTTCCAGTACTAGCACAACTTTTGACCTAGTCTAGGTCCTGAACTGAGTACTAGTAGGAAGTGGCGACTCTTCATCATCACTGCTGGAGTGGGGACTCTTCACATAATTAACTTCACGCTGGAGCTGCTCAACAGTGGTAGTCAACTTCGTTACCTTAATATCCAGGCCATGGAATTTTGTCTCCAGGATCCTCTCGAGGCTCTTCTGGTTCATAAAGATCTCAAAAATGTTCTTCTCCACCCCTTCGATGGTGTTGACCAAGAAACGCATATGCTCATCTCTGGTTCTGAGTTGTGGGGTTGGAGCTGGAGCATTCCTACCAGCCTCTGCCTCTACCGCCTTTGCTGCCTCTCGAGAAGTAGCTGAGCTGGGATGGCTTGAGTCCATGAAAGCTTCATTGTCTTCAAACTCTGGCTGAAGTGACAGGTGGGGACGATCAAACAGATATGCATGCTTGCCAATTTCGGCATTGATGAACATATGAATATATGGAGCATATCCACAGGATCTCTTCTGATATGAGTCCTCCTGACAGTCTCAACTATCAAGTCCATCACTCTGAATCGGGTGTGGGTGTCTAAATGATGCAACATATTGATGGAATAACCTCTAATCATCTTATCATCTCCTGATTTGGGCATCAGGGTGTATCTCATAAGGGTGTTTGTAGTAGGTATCCCTGCTTGCAAGAAATAGACAGAGCCAAACTTCTGCGTGTGCACATAGTTATGGGGCAGTAGCTTGTACATGCTGGCCATCGAGTTGTGATTCATGTTGGGTTCTGAATACACATCCAAATCTCCTTCTAGTGCCTTTGGAGCACCAATGATAGTGGCCCACTCATCAATTTTATATTCATACCGGTGACCTTCAGTCATCGATACAATTCTTCTATCAGAATAGAAATGTGCGGTGGAATAGAATTGCATGATCATCTCATCATTCCAAGTAGTCATCTCTATACCAACAAAATCTTCAATATCAACCACCCTGAAGTTTTCTCTCACATGAGAAAAATAATGTTCATTGCCTTGATGTATTCCGAGTCGACATATCTCATGTCGCTGACTGCTGGACTCTTATCAAGCAACACAGTCTCATAGAAATCTTGTTGCTACTTTGTGTGAAAGCGGGGATCAACAACAGTTCTCCTTCTTACATCATATGGATCAACTGATCTCCACTTCCTCAGTCCTTGATCTCTCCTCTTCTTCATGTCCTTAGCAGCTGGGTGAGCATCATTGTGCAGTCACAGATGAGCTCTCAACTTCATAAGCACATGGGCATCCTCTTCTTCCTCTGCAACAAATTCTCTGGACGCAGAGCCTTTGTTCTTCTCAGCTGCATTAATATCCTTTGTAGTCCTCTTGGGATCTACAGACTTTTTAGCCTTAGGTGTTGAAGGCTTGGGGACAGTCTTCTTAGGCATAGCATCAACCATCATCTTTTTCTTCTTAGGAGGAGGAACCTTAGCTAGAATTTCTTCCTCCTCATCATGAGCAGCTTATGCTGGATCTTCATACATAGAGGTTTGCCTACCAATAGCATGGACAATTCTCTTTCAGTCTCTCCTTTGGCCTGGCTTCTTTGCAACCCTAGCTTCTGGAGCTTTAATGTCAGCAGGATTGGCATACTCCTTCCTCATAGTCTTTCCTAACTGTCGTCTTCTCCTTTTGGGGAACAGATTCCTCAGGGATAAAGGCAACATCTTCTTTACCCGAGTTGATCTTCCTCCTCGACCTGGTAGCTTCCTTGGGCAAGCCATGGGAGCTAGGAGTACCTTGGTCAGATGGTGTCCTCTCACGACTAGTGCCTGAGTCCATCTGAGCATTGGGTTCACTTAAGTTGTTCTGACTATCCTCTGATCCTGACATCCTGACAAACAGCCACGCAGACAAGCAGACAAGTAGACCATGTGAAGAGATATAGAAGAGATGGAATGGATGAGCATAAAAAATTAGAAGTTTTTGTAAAGTTTGAACTCTGAAACATTAGATTTAATATTCGGCAAAAGGGGATTTCAGTTCCACCGAGTCAAAAAATTCGGAGCCACCGAGATCGACGTTCTCATTAACAGAAACTTGTCACCCTTTTTGGTTTCACCGAAAAGGAGAACTCGGTTCCACCGAGAACGTTCTCAGTAACCCTAAAACCAAATCGATACGACCAACTTTTATGAATCGGTGACACCGAGATTCAATTTTGCGGACTACTAACCCCAAAATTGCAATTGTTCTCTAATCTACAGGAACTTTCTTCTGGATAGAATTAGTGCAGAAGTGGACATAAATCGTTAAGACCTATTTGCGCATGAATCAGCATTGGGAGCGCAAATAGGGGCCGAATTTATACCCTAACTTGGTGGTGAATCCTCTACGGCGACGACGGCGGTGGATATTTCCGTCGACGGCGAAGACTTCGGCGGTGAGGGCGCACAGGAGAGTTAATGCGAAGTCCAGGGGACTAGGGTGCGACAACGAGGAGGTGCGGGAGGCGACGTTTGAAGATTTTTTGTACCGTCAGGTCCTCGCGAGATATATATCTCTTGGCTATCGGTGCCACCGAGTTCCTTAAGTGTCAGCTGACAGAGTAACTCGGTGAGGCCGAAAATAACAACTCGGTGGTACCGAGATGGGAAAACCTGATTAACCCTAGGCTTTGGTGGGACCGAGATTTTGATGTTGGTCACACCAAGATGCACTTTGGGAGGTTTTGGAATTCAACCCTTGTTGAGACGGATCTCTGAGTGCTCCTCACACAGAGTGTCCCTAAAGTGCTTGCTCAAATTTTGTGATGTAGCATGAATATAATTTGAGACGAGAAAGCATAGATAGCTAGAGAAAGGTACTTAGGCTTTCTTGTATATCCAACTGGCCAATGAAATAGAAAGCCAAATAACAATAATTGGATATCCTCAAATGAGCAAAATATGCATACCAACATGCTCACACAATAAGATGTGAAATAAAACATGGTGAACATGCACAAACATTCTAGCATCTATCAAGCACTTTGGCGATGACGAAGTCATCTATATATGAGTATGTTGACATAGGAGTCAAGTAAGAATACTTGATCATAGGTCATACTCATCGATTAAGCACAGGTGGGTTACCACTTTTACATAATGCATTAATGTGTTCACATCTTTTAGGAGACGCTTGTACTCAAGTCTTAGAGTAAAGCTCCCCCTAGATGTGACACCCCCCTAAGAGGGATAAACTAACCTTGGGTTTTTTCGTAGAAGACTTCAAGTAGGTGTAGTAGTGGTGGATGCTCATTGTTGATGAAGATCATCTTGAGTTGGGAGTAATCATTGTTGTTTCTTACTCTTCTCACCTACATGTGTTAGTCCCAAAGCACAAGGAACATATGCAAGAATATCTATGGACATAGAATGAAATACATGAGAGGTGATGTCCAAAGATGCATTAATTACCTTGTCCCTTGCTTACCTTTAAGGGAATGTGTGACTCCTTGAACTAATGCATATGGCTGGAGTTGATTGCATATAGTTCTTGCCAAAATGAATAAGAGTGAATTTCATTGGCGGAGCCACCTCTCAAGAACTTTCTAGTTCGTCCTCTTGGGGACACACATCAACTTGATGTGGATCCTTGGAGTTATGGTAGCACTAGATGAGGTAGTGCTAGAAGTGTCCTTGGGAACCCACTCGACCTTGGCTTGGGGTTCTTCCTCAAATAAGTCAATCTCCTCTTGAAGCTTTCCCTTGTCCTCATGATCTTGTGGTAGAAGGTCATCTTGAAAGCTTGTTCCCTTGGGAGGAGTAGGATCATACTTCTCCTCTTGAGGAACAAACTTGGGAATGTGATATGGACCTTCTTCCCAAACATCTGCGTTGACATTCAAGTAGCCAACACCTTGCTTCTTCCTATGTCCTCCTTGCTTGCGCAGAATTTCCTCAGATTGCTAACTTTCGGCAAGACTCTCGAAGATACCTCTCTATATAATTCCTTTCAATAAATTGTTTTCTTGCTCAAGTGTAACTTGGCTAAAAGAATCATTAGTGGAATCAGGAGAGCTACTAGCAACAACATCATTTGATCTGGCTTTAGCATTGTTGTTACTATATGAAGAAACTTTCTTGCCTTTGTTATTAGTCTTCTTAGGTTTAACTTGTGGACTAAATGTAGACAAGAGTAATCATTTGGCTAGATAAGAGGAACTCTTCTTTCAAAGATCATCATTGATTGCCTTTAGAAACTCATGCTCTTGCTCTAAATTTAGCTTCTCAAAGCGTAGCTTTTCATGAGTTCTTCCATGCTCTCTATGATCTTCTAGAGTAGTTTCATGAGCTAACTTAAGAGTGTTTAATTCTTTGGTTAGTTTTTCAATATATTTCTTATCATCATCATTCAATTTCTCTTGAGTAGCATGATTATTTTCAAGTTCATTTTCAATGTTATCACTACTCTTATCAAAGAGCAAGTCATCTTCTCCTAACAAGTCACCCTCATCACTATCAAAGTCAAAGTACTCGGGTGTGATACCTTGGGGCCTTTTGTCATGAATCAGGTTCCAATCCTTCATTTGGTGAATCAAATAAGTCGTAGGAGTTGGCGGAAACGAGTGCAATACCGGCAACACCTTGATCTTGATTGTAGTCATAGTGGGAGTGATAGCTTCTCTCAGATTGGTTGTCAGACTCGGAGCTGGAAACCCATTCACCAACGTGAGCTTGATGTCTTCTTCTTGAGCTGCTCTTGGTGTACTTGTCCTTCTTCTCTGATTTCATTCCTCTCCGGGAGTGTATACATTCATAATGATCTTCTCTACTCCTCTCTCTGCGAGGTGACTCATCTTTTGAGCTTCGTCTTCTAGGTGACTCTTCTCTTCTTTTCTGGGGAGCTGAGCACTCATTGGAATAGTGTCCGGGCTTTCCACCGTTGTAGCAGTTTTGGTCACGACTAGACGAACACTTCTCAACATATCTAGAACTCGAGATTCTCTGTTTGCCTCTGCTCTTGTAGAACTTGTTGAATTTTCTGACCATGAGGCTGATCTCTTCATTGGTAACAAGGTTGTCATTTAAAGTAGCGGGAGTATCACTTGAAGCTTTACAAGTACAACTTGACTTGTTGTGCAACTCATTTTTGTCCTTGAGTGACATTTCATGAGCAACAATCCTTCCAATGAGTTGAGTTATCTTGAGATCCTTCTACATTGGCATCATTTGGATTAATGTGCACACAATGTCGTATCTTCCATCCAAGGCTCTAAGTATCTTCTTTATGATGAATTTGTCGGTCATCTCTTCACTTCCTAAGCCGACAATCTCATTTGTGATGAGATATAGCCTAGAGTACATCTCAACGACTGCTTCATCATCCTTCATCTTAAACTTGTCAAACTTACTTTGAAGCACATCCAACTTAGATCCCCTGACAGAATTAGTACCTTCGTGGATATCAATCAAAGTGTCCAAATTTCCTTTGCATTCTAAAGGCGCTGATTTTGTCGAATTCTTCGGGACACAAACAGTTGAACATGACATCACAGGCTTGAGCATTGTACTGCAACATCTTCAGCTCATCCGCTGTCTCATCATGATCTGGTTCTCTCCCTTCTTTGAAGAAATCACCTTGCACACCAACACAAACAACAACCCAAACGACAGGATTATGACCAAGAATATGCATTTTCATCTCATGCTTCCAACTAGCAAAGTTTGTACCATCGAAATATGGACCTCTAAAATGATAATTTCCCTCGCTAGACACGATACTCTCCTAGGTTGTGAAACCAATGCAATGGAGACCAAAACTCTGATATCACGTGTAGAATCAAAAATATGTCTAGAGGGGGGGGGGTGATTAGACTATTTGACAAGATAAAACTTATCCTTTTCCCCAATTACTTGTGGGCCAGTTTTAGCAGTTATGACTAGTCAAGTTCACCATACACATGCACATCTAAGAGTATAGCAGCGAAGAGTAAGACATGCAAATGTAATGTAGAGGGTAAGGTAAGAGGATCAAACGCAAAGGTTGACACGACAATTTTTGGCAAGGTTCCGGTAGGTGGTGCTATCATACGTCCATGTTAGTGGAGACTTGAACTGTAGGATCGAAAGTATGTCTAGAGGGGGGGGGGTGATTAGACTACTTGATAAGTTTTTTTTGCCTTTTCCCAATTTTACTTGAGAGGTAGCTATGGTAGTTATAGCAGGTCAAGCACACCTTACACATGCTCTTCTAACAGTATTGTAGCGGAAAGTAAAACATGCAAGTGTAAAGTAGATGAGTAAGGTAAAGAGATCAAACGCATGAGGTTGACACGGTAAATTTTGGCACGGTTCCGATAGGTGGCGCTATCGTACGTCCATGTTAGTGAAGACTTCAACCCACGGAGGGTAACGGTTGCGAGAGTCCACGGAGGGCTCCATCCATGGAGGGTCCACAAAGAAGTAGCCTTGTCTATCCCACCACGGCTTATGTCCACGGAGGACTAGCCTTACTCACAGTAGATCTTCACGAAGTAGGCGATCTCCTTGCCCTTACAAACATCTTGGTTCAACTCCACAACATGAAGTAGGAGGCTCCCAAGTGACACCTAGCCAATCTAGGAGGCACCACCCTCCAAAAGGTATTAGATGGGGTAGATCAATGTACTCCTTGCTCTTGTGCTTCTAAATATAGTCTCCTCAACACAAATATCTCTCTCACAGGATATGAATGGGTAGGAGAGGTTGATTTGGTGGAAAGCAGTTTGGGGAGTCTAGAGATCAAGTTTCAAATGATTGGATTGGAATATCTTGGTCTCAACACATGAGTGGGTGGTTCTCTCTCAGAAAATGGGTTTGGAAATGAAGTGTGTGTTCTGAGTGCTTCTCCCACGAATGAGAGGTGGGTGAAGGGGTATATATAGGCAGCAACCAAAATCCAACCGTTACACACAAAAGTGCAAACTCGGTGACACCAAAGTGGACAACTCGATGGTACCGATTAGCTCAAAGGTGTGAACTTTTGAATCTCGGTGAGACTGATATATATAGAACTCGGTGGCACCGAAAAGGTGACTAAAAGTCAGATCGCCAAACTCGGTGGCACCGATACTCAAACTCGGAAATTCTGATTTTGTGTATTTGGGCAAGAGAATGTTGGTCACACAAACTCGGTAGCACCGATGCAGTTTCGGTTGCACCGATTTTGTGGGAATGGCTAGGGTTCTTTATTAGGATCAAACTCGGTGGGTCCTATGTGACAATGTTAGTGACACCGAATTTGTATATGTGGAACTTGACACAGTGGATATGTGGGAAAAATGATTGAGTGTTTTGGTGGCTAACTTTGAGCATTTGAGCAATCAATTCATTTTACCACCTCACCCCTTTTAATAGTATTGGCTTTCCTATGGACTCAAAAGTGATTTCTCACAAATATAAAATGAAGAGTCTTCTAGCTTGAAGCTTGAGCCAACATTATTCCTTTCTTGCATCCAGGGGCATCTCCACATAAACCTTAAGCCATAGCATCTTTTGAACTTCCCTGAAATATACTTGGAAAACACATTAGTCCAATGATGCATATGTTGTGATCAATTATCAAAACCACCCTAGGGAGCAATTGTGCTTTCAATCTCCTCCTTTTTGGTAATTGATGACAACATATAGATCAAAGCTTCGACAAAAGATATAATCAATGATTAGCATCGACGCTTTGAGAAGTATGTGAAAAGCAAGAGCTCCCCCTAAATTTGTGCATTATTTAAAATTTGCGTTTGAATGCAAATGCACAATCGATTATGATCATGGGTTATTCTTCCATGTCACATACATCTTGGTGGTGCGTAAAAAGGAATAGCAATGTACATGACACCAACAAGATAAGTGAATGATCATCACATGGATAGCTAAAAGATAATATCGTAGCATCACACAGGATAAAGTATATGATCACACACAGATAGGATAAAGTCATCCATCAAACCAAAGTTTCTAAAACCAAACGAGAGCAAATAAAGTCAAAAGCTCTCTCTCACATGAAGTCTATGATCTACATATTTCTCCCCCTTTGGCAACAAGTTACCAAAAAGTTCAAAAGTATAGAACTACTCGTCTCTCTGGGCAGCTGATGATGGAGTCGAGAAAACAGTGTCGGCGAAGGCTTCTGCTAACGTCCTTGGAGCTGGAGAGTTGATGCTTGTGCTGAAGACGTCTGTCTTGTCTCCTGAACAGGAACAACAGCTGACCGGGGCCTAGTGCTGTACTGTGTATTAGTGAGAGGACGAGACTCATCCTTGTCATCATCATCTTCATCCTCTGAGCGTGGAATCTCCAGAGAGTCAACTTCATGTTGAAACTGTCTGACAATGGTGGTCAACTCAGTTACCTTCACATCCATGTTGTGGAATTTTGTCTCCACAACTCTCTCAAGGCTCTTTTGATTCCGTATAATCTCCTGAATGTTCTTCTCCATGCCTTGGACAGTGCTCAGTAGAAATGCCATTTTATTAGCTTGAGTTCTGAGCTGTGGAACTGGACGTGGCCTGTTTCTAGCAGCTTCAGCCTCTGGTGCTTCAGCTGCCATTCTTGCTGCAGCTGAGTTGGGATCATTGTCATCCATCACAACCTCATTGTCTTCAAATTCTGGCTGAAGAGGTAGATGGGGACGATCAAGTAGATATGCATGCTTGCCTACCTTGGCATTGACGAGCATTTGAATATAGGTTGCATATCCACAGGATCTCTTATAATCCGCAGCAGCCCTTCTGATAGTCTCAACTATCAAGTCCATCACACGAAATCTGGTATGGGTATCAAGTAGGTGCAGCAGGTTGATTGAATATCCTCTGATCATCTTCTCATCTCCTGACTTATGCATGAGAGTGTACCGCAATATAGTGTTTGTAGTGGGAATACCAGCTTGCAGAAAATATACCGAGCCAAGCTTGTGACCGGCCAAGTACTGACGTGGAATGGTCTCGTACATGTTGGCCATAGAGTTGTGATTCTTCTTTGCATGTGCATACACATCAACATCTACTTCTTCCTACTTAGGAACACCAATGATAACAACCCATTCAACAATTGTAGCGCCATATTTGTGACCATATGTCATCCAAACCAGGGAGTCTTCATAGAAGTGCACAGTTGCATAGAATTGCATGATCATCTCGTCATTTCATGGGGTCATCTCCTTCCCGACAAAGTCTTCCATGTCAATTGCTTCGAAGTTCTCTTGAACATGTGGAAAGTAATCTTCATTCTCCTTGATGTATGCCCAGTTGACATACCTCATATCACTGACAGCAGGACTCTTGTCATACAAGACAGTCTCATAAAAATCTTGTTGTTCCTTGGTGTGAAACCTTGGATCAACATAGTTCTTCTTCTGACAACATATGGATCAACAACTCTCCACTTTCTCAATCCAACATCCTTCCTCTTTGAAAGGATCGATATGGTTGGCTAGAGGGGGGGGGGGGGTGAATAGACAACGACCACTTTTTAATTAATCTTAACAAGTTAAGGTAAACACTATACGGGTTCACAAATAATATGACAAAGAGGTGATCCCTATAGATGCTACCAACAAGACCTATTAAGGCAAGTAAGATATAGTCACAAGTAAAAGCAAATACAAAGTAAAGGGTAGAGATAACCACAAGTGGAACCGATGGAGACGAGGATGTGTTACCGAAGTTCCTTCCCTTTGACAGGAAGTACGTCTCCGTTGGAGCGGTGTGGAGGCACAATGCTCCCCAAAAAGCCACTAAGGCCACCGTATTCTCCTCACGCCCTCGCATGATGCAAGGTACCGTGATTCCACTATAGGTGCCCTTGAAGGCGGCGATCGAACCTTTACAAACAAGATTGGGGCAACTCCACACAAAGCTTGGAGGCTCCCAACAAGACCACGAAGCTTCACCACAATGGAATATGGCTTCGAGGTGACCTCAACCGTCTAGGATGCTCAAACACCCAAGAGTAACAAGATCCGCAAGGGATAGGTGGGGGAATCAACTTTTCTCTTGGTGGAAGTGTGGATCTAGGCCTTCTCAACCAATCCCTAAAGAATCAACAAGTTTGATTGGGTAGGGAGAGAGATCGGGCACTTTTAAGCTTGAGGAGCAACAATGGGGCTTAGAGAGGTAAGAGATAGGGTTCCTCAGCTAGAAGAACCCTTTATATAGTGGGGGGAAAATTCAGACCGTTTTCCCACTCTCTGCCCGAGATCCAACGGTACTACCGCTGGGAAGGAGCGGTACTACCGCTGGATGCAGCGGTACTACCGCTGGGGCTTCCAGCGGTACTACCGCTAGCACCAGCGGTACTACCGCTGGCCCCTTGGTAGTGCATAAGCACTACTACCGCCGGGAAAGTCTTCGCAAAAGGGTCCGTCCACGAACTACCGCTAGGTAGGTGGAACAAGGCACCTGGAGCGGTACTACCGCTGACCAGGGGGTGGTACTACCGCTGGCTAGCGGTACTACCGCTGTCAAGTGGCGGTACTACCGCCAGACAGCGGTACTACCGCTGGCTTCAGCGGTACTACCGCTGGCAGTCCAGCGGTACTACCGCGGACACCAGCGGTACTACCGCTGGGGACCATTTTTGCAGAGAAGCTCAAGACGAAGTAGGCGAGGGCCGCTCCAAACACAGAAGGGGAGAATTGTGATGAGTGCGTGTGTAAAGATAGATTCCATCCAAACCTTTCCACTACGGATCCCCTCTTAATAGTACGGCTTTCCTATGACTCAAATAAAGAGAATCGTAGAGAGCGCCGTGTTTCCGTTCCAAAAGAGAGGAGACTAGTTGTCTTGTGCCGTTGACGAGTGTTACCTGAAACCTTGACACACACGATTAGTCCTGTACGGTACTGTCATCAATCACCAAAATTACTTAGGCATAAACTATGCCTCAACAATCTCCCCCTTTTTGGTGGACTGATGACAATACCGGATTTGCACAGATAATAATATGAGAATAAAAAGATAGAGATATATGACATATGACTCACAGCATATGATGGAAATAAATCTAATCTCACATAAGAAAGATCATGTCTCACACAAGATAGCAAACGAATCAAACCGAGTTCAAAGCAAACCATACGAGATAAAGCAAAGCAATGCAAAGTTCGAAGTGAAAGCAAATCCTAGACTCTCTCCCCCTTTGGCACAAGACACCAAAAAGGGGGCACACCTAATGCCACAGGTAACTACTCCTCGTCTTCAGGATCACCAGACTCGTCTGTCCCTTCCTGGTCGGTCTGCTCCTCCTCTGCTGCCTCATCGCCAGACCACTGGTACCCCTGAGCATGCATCCAAGTGGCCTCCGGAGTGATGTCGTCCTCGGAGCCGCTGGAGATGTCCACATCCAAGTTCCTCAGAACACGTTTATGCCTCTGACGGCTCTGCTTCTGAGCCACATGTGTCTGGTACTGTCCCTTGGCCTGCATACAGAAAAGTGTCTTCATCTTGTCCTGTAGTTTGATAGCCCAAGATGGCATGGCAGATGAGCGGGGCTGAGAGGCAGGTCCTCTGCCAGCAGCGGTCTCTGTATCAGTGTCCCTGTGCTGAGAAGATGAAGATGGGTTGGCCCACTTGTCCTTGACGCGCAGACTGATTGGGTCATGCACAATGTAATCAGATTGTGCGTACAACACCTCATCCGGAAAAGCCTGTTCCCACTTATGGCAAATGTATGCAAACAGGTAAGGCCCATAGATAGGAACCTTACGATTGATGATGCAGTTCCAGAGCTCTGTGAACATCACATCTGCAATATCCAGCTGAGCAGACTCCTGAGACATAGCATCCTCACACAGTAACAACATCTCAGCCAAGTAGCCATGTACCTCATCGAAGTTACCAATCCGAGGAAAAAGAGTGTTGCGAAGAATCTGATGCATGATGTCCAGGTGCTTGGGAAGCACCCCCTTCCTCAGATACAGTGACTGCAGTCTGTCCTTTGTGGAGGCCCTATTGGTGGGGGCGGCAGCATGTGGACGCAGCCCAAGAGGAGTGTCAGCACCCTGAAAGTCAATGTGAAGGAACTGCATGAACTCAGTCCAGGAACCAGTCATCTTTTTTTGACCCAGTCATCCAGATCATGGAACGCTGATCATCAGGTGAGAAATGGACTGTGACATAAAACTGGGCCACTGCAGTGGGGTCAAAGTCCGTCTTGAAGGTAATGATGTCTTTGATGCCCAGTTTGTCAACCAGAGAGAGGGCATCACCAAAGTACTCCATGTGCCGCTGAAGATGTGCCAGATCAATCCACTGAACAGAGACATGGTTCTTCTTGAAGGAAGCAATAACATCCCGATATATCCTGCACTGGTCCTTTACCCAGACATTTTCAACCCCATCAATCACTTCCCTCTCCTTGAGATAGGGGTTCTTGGTGCGGAATTGCAGAAAGTCCTTGGAGGACATAGAACGGATATTGACCCTCTTCTCCTTGTGAGCGACCTTCTTGAAGGTCTTAATCTTGCGAGGCAGACCAGACGTGGCAGACCCCTCGGGCACCTCTGTGTTGCGAAGCTGTTTGGATGCCGTGTCCCGTGGGGGGTTCGAGCGGCGAGCAGAGCCACCTGTGACACAGACCACAAAGCAAAAAAGAGGCGACAAGAAAAGTCAAGGCAATGAATCTTGAAAACACAGAAAAAGGAAACATGCATTGCTAAGCAAAAGAAAAATACACCGTGAATGCTCCTGGCGGTAGTACCGCCACCCCTGGCGGTAGTACCACTGGGGGTCATAGCGGTAGTACCGCTACCCCTGGCGGTAGTACCGCTGGGGCTCAGCGGTAGTACCGCTATACCTCCTGGCGGTAGTACCGCTGGGAGTTTGACTTTCAGATCTAGACATATAAAACTCGTTTTCGAGGGCATGGACTGAATATGAACATTAAGACATACACCCCAGCCCTACTGTCAAGAGGAACACATAGTAACACGAGGTACAAACATGCCTAGGCAAGAGAGAGCACGTTTTAGATCTAATCCAAAAGTTCAAATATTCGATCTAAGACGATGAAATCCTAAACCATGGCAGCAATCATAACAACAAACCATTGGACCCATACTCCCCTCAAAAATTTCCTTCATGCCATCCAATAACTAGCCGTAGGATCAACAAGATGAATCCAATCCCCAATGCTCCTAACCCTAGAACACGAAGAACAACCAAATAGAAGAAGGGAGGAGCTTTTGTTACCGGGATTCATGGCTTTGGAGGAGGAAGAAGAAGTGAAGCAGCCCTTCCACACCAACGGGGAGAAAGAGCTCCACGAAGTGAGATCCAATCGGGGGGTTTTCGGTCTAGAGGAGGGAGGAGCCGCGAGGAAGAAGAAACAGATGGGAAAAACGGGCTCCCCCTCCCTTTATATAGCCCAAGGGGTACGGACAGCGGTAGTACCGCTGGGGTGCAGCGGTAGTACAGCTGGGGTCCTGGCGGTAGTACCGCTCCCCCTTGAAACCCTAGAAATTTTCTAGCCGGTCGTGGTAGATTTTGAATCCTGGCGGTAGTACCGCCAGGTATGGCGGTAGTACCGCTGGGGTCCTGGCGGTAGTACCGCTACCCCTGGCGCTAGTACCGCTGGGGTCCTGGCGGTAGTACCGCTACCCTGGCGGTAGTACCGCTGTACATGTTTCAACACGGCTAAGGAAAGCGGGAAAACTTGGGCACATGACAAGTGAGTAAAAATGGATGACTTCCAAGAAAAAGTACTGACTTGTCATTGTATATCCTCTCCTTTATACGCAAGAGAGGATGGAGGGGCGGTGGCCGAGGCCACCTATGTTTGAGACATTGGTATGACACCTCGAAGAATTATCCTTGGGTTCATGACCAATGCTCGTCTTTGAAGCACAAGTGCCATTTGACAATGGCTAAAGTGAAAGACTAGATTGATTTACGCATAATGGGGGGAGGGAGAGTTCATTTGAGAGAACAACACTCCCCCTATGTCCATGCCTACATCTAGACCAAGATGAAATGTAAAGTGAGGTGCAACATGCCTAGTTTCAATCCACATTACTTGAATCAATGATATTTAGCTCATGCCTTAACTCCCGGAACCTTGCTTCATCTAGTGGCTTGGTGAAAATATCTGCAAGTTGCTCTTCAGTGTGAATGAAGTGAACCTCAATATCACCTAGCTTGATATGTTCACGGATGAAGTGATGACGAATATCAATATGTTTGGTTTTGCTATGTTGCACTGGGTTGAGGGAAATCTTGATGGCGCTTTGGTTGTCACATAGAAGAGGCACTTTGTCACAAGTGACACCATAATCCTTTAAAGTTTGCCTCATCCATAGCAATTGTGCACAACAACTTGCAGCTGCCACATACTCAGCTTCGGTGGATGATAAGGAGACACAGTTCTGCTTCTTTGAAGACCAACTTACCAAAGAGCGATCAAGGAATTGGCACCCTCCAGATGTTGACTTCCTCTCCACACAATCTCCAGCCCAATCTGAGTCAGAATAGCCAACTAGATTGAAGTTTGCTCCTTTGGGATACCAGAGGCCAAAGTTTGGGGTATGAGCCAAATATCGAAAGATTCGTTTGACAGCCATGTAATGACTTTCTTTTGGTGCGGATTGAAACCGTGCACATATCCCTACACTCAACATAATATCCGGTCTAGATGCACAAAGGTAAAGGAGGGATCCAATCATGGAGCGGTATACCTTTTGATCCACTGCTTTACCATTGGGATCACTGTCAAGCTTGCATCTGGTTGGCATGGGGAACTTGACCGGTTTGACATCTTCGAGCTCGAACCGTTTGAGCATGTCTTGAGTGTACTTGGCTTGTTTGATGAATGTCCCTTCTAGACCTTGTTTAATCTCGAATCCGAGGAAAAACTTCAACTCTCCCATCATGGACATCTCAAACTTCTCAGTCATTAGCGCAGCAAATTCTTCATTGAATGAAATGTTAGGAGAGCCAAAGATAATATCATCAACATATAGTTGGCATATGAACAAATCCCCTTTAACCCTCTTAGTAAAAAGAGTGGGATCAATCTTCCCAATTTCAAACCCGCGATCTTGTAACAACTCAGTAAGGTACTCATACCACGCGCGTGGGGCTTGTTTAAGGCCATAGAGTGCCTTATTGAGTTTGTACACATGATTGGGGAGCTTGGGATGTTCGAATCCCGGGGGTTGTTTGACATATACCAACTCATTCAAAGGACCATTAAGAAATGCACTTTTCACATCCATTTGCTGTAATTTGAAGTTATGATGAGAAGCAAATGCAAGTAACATGCGAATAGATTCTAGACGAGCAACAGGGGCAAAGGTTTCACCGTAGTCGATACCCTCGACTTGGGAGTAGCCTTGAGCCACCAATCTTGCCTTGTTTCGAATCACAATTCCATTTGCATCTTGCTTGTTCTTAAATATCCATTTGGTCCCAATGACATTATGTTCCTTCGTTGGTCGAGGCACTAAATCCCATACTTGGTTGCGCTCGAAGTTGTTAAGTTCTTCGTGCATGGCCATAAGCCAATCCTCATCATCGAGCGCTTCCTGTACCTGTTGAGGTTCACAGTACGAGACAAATGCGTGATGCTCACAATAATTCCAAAGCTGTTGGCGAGTAGATACTCCCTTTTTTAAACTGCCAAGAACATTCTTCATAAGGTGTGATTTGACTCTCAGTTTGTTCGCATTCTTGGATGCTCGACGCTCCAAGAGTTCTTCATTAGATAACGGAGGTGCGTCTTGAGCCAGTTGTTGGGGCTCCAGACGGGAATTGTGAGGCAGTCTCCTGATCATCTTGTCCTTCGACTTGAGCAAGTTCACTGGTTTGGTCTTGTATTAGTGGTTGCTCTTGATCTTGATCTCGTGTTGGTTCAAGGTCTTGGGATAGTGCTTGAGTGGGCATATCACCATTGTTAGGCAATTGATCTTGACCGAGAGCTTGATCAACTTGTTGAGAGTCTTCTCTTTGTTCATCGGAAGCGTGTGGGGCTTGTGGGGGTGATGGATCCACTTGAGTAGAGCATTGTCCTTCTCCTTCGGCCACAAGGGGTTCCTCAATGGGGAGTATTTGACCAACCCCATTCTTCTTATGGCTTCGGGAGGAATTTCATCACCTATATCACAAAGACCACTTTGCTCCACTTGGGAGCCATTATTTTCGTCAAACTTCACGTTACACGTCTCCTCAATTAGTCCGGTGGACTTGTTGAGGACACGGTAAGCATGAGAGTTTGTAGCATAACCAACAAAGATACCCTCATGTGCTCTAGAATCAAATTTAGCTAACCGAGCTCCCTTTTTAAGAATGAAACACTTACAACCGAATACCCGGAAGTACTTGAGATTGGGTTTGTTTCCAGTTAGAATCTCATACGGAGTCTTGTTCAAGCCTTTGCGGATGTAGAGCCGATTGGACGCATGGCATGCTGTGTTGATGGCCTCTGCCCAGAAGTTGTATGGAGATTTGAATTCTGCCATCATTGTTCTTGCAGCGTCTATCAAGGTCCGGTTCTTCCTTTCTGCCACGCCGTTTTGCTGAGGGGTATATGGTGCAGAATATTGGTGCTTTATTCCCTCATCACCTAGAAACTCATCTAGGGTGTAGTTCTTGAACTCGGTGCCGTTGTCACTCCTAATCATCAAGATCTTTGCTTCATGTTGACGTTGCGCTTCATTGGCAAAGTTGATGACCGTTTGTTGAGTTTCACTCTTCCTTTTGAAGAAATATACCCAGGTATATCTTGAGTAATCGTCAACAATGACTAAGCAATACTTTCTGCCTCCAAGACTATCAAATGTTGGAGGACCAAACAGATCCATGTGAAGAAGTTCCAATGGCCTCTTAGTGTAGATAAGAGTTATTGGACGATGAGCAGTTTCATGAATCTTTCCTTCAATGCAAGCACTGCAAACACGATCTTTAGCAAAGCTCACATTTGTTAGTCCACGAACATGGTCCCCTGTCAGAAGACTTTGCAAAGATCTCATATTGACATGAGCTAAACGGCGATGCCAAAGCCAGCCCACGTCAACTTTAGCCATTAAACATGTCGCAGTCTTAGTGGGTCGCTTTGAAAAGTTTACCACATAGAGACCATTTTCAACATGTCCAACATAGGCTACTTTAAGAGTCTTGCTCCTTAGGAGGACCACAGTGTCAATATTAAAGAATGTGGAAAAACCCATGATTGCAAGTTGACGAACGGAAAGTAAATTGTAGGCAAGAGACTCAACAAGCATGACCTTCTCAATAGACAAATCTTGAGAGATGACCACCTTACCAAATCCCAATACCTTTGACGAGGATGCATCGGCGAATTGGACATGGGTGGGCATAGATGGAGAAGGATGCACATCCACCACTAAGTCCTTGCTTCCGGTCATATGATTTGTTGCTCCACTATCGAGCAACCATGAACCCCACCGGAAGCAAACTCCTGCAATAGATCAAGGCTTGGTTTTAGGTACCCATTTCTTAATGGGTCCTTTCATGTTAGAGACAAGGGTCTTAGGAACCCAAATAGCCCATTCAATGTCTTCATCGTAGGAACCAATAAATCTGGCATAAACATGCCCATCACTAGCACAACATAACACATATGAGGAATTGAGTTTGCCGGCTGTGTTAGTAGGAGCGGCTTTGCCCTTCTTGAGGTTCCCATAGTCCACCTTGTTCCTGTTCACCTTCTGAGTCCCCTCACCCTCCTTGACAAAGATGTCCATGAGGGTGAGAGATCGTTTGTTCTTGTTCTTCCTTTTACCTTTTGACTTGGAAGTAAGTCCAAGTCCTTCCTTTCCTACAACACCCTTTTGAGTGCTCAAGAGATCGTTCAGACTCTTCTCACCTTGTCTGCATGACACAAGGCCCTTCTCAAGTTTCTCCTTTAACTTGGCATTTTCCTCCACAAGATGAACATGCTCACAACAGGGGTTAGTTGCACAAGTATTATCAATTAACACAAAGGGAGGACAAGTAGAGATCTCCTTGGTAAGCTTTGCTTGGAGTTGATCATGGGACTCTTTCAGAGCGAAATGAGCACCTTTCAAGGCTTTGTGGGCCTTGTCAAGTATGTCAAACTCTTCTTTGAGTCTGTCACGGCCAACCTCAAGAGCATACTTTTCAGATTTAAGCATGCGAGTAAGAACAACATCATGATCTAGTTTCTTTTGCATTTTAGTGCAGTCATCGTTATATGACTCCTCAAGAGCCAAACGAAGAGTGCGCTCTTCTTCTAGAGTACTAGATAAGTCGGCAATTTCATCGGCATAGTCACGGCTATGTCCATGAAGCTCGGAGATGGTCTCCTCATGAGACTCAATGAGGTCAGTGGCCTCACCCAGTTGTTCCAAGAGGGCAACAAAATGCTTCTTGGTTTCTCCCTTAATAGTGCATAGAAACTTATCAAGATCATGCTCATTAAGTTCTCCAACATCACTATTTTCTACACAATTTAACAATGAAGGAGCAGAAGCAATGTTGGTCTTAATGATAGGAGTTACCTGATTGGTACCTTTTGCCATGAGGCACTTGGTGATGTGGTTCTCGTTGGGGGCGTTGAAGAGAGACACCTTCTGGGAAGGGGTAGTGGCTATAGCAACAGTTGCCGTTGCCACTGTGTCATCATCATCATCATCATCAGAAGGATACTCCTCCAGGGCCACCATTCCTTTTGGGTGAGGTTTCTTCACAAAGTTGTTCTTGATTGGAAATGATTTGGTTTTGTCTTTGCGAATGAGCTTGCCTCCGTTGTCTTCTCTCTTCTCATAGGGGCATTCTGCCACGAAGTGACTCACGTTGCCACAGTTATAGCATGTCCTTACTCGTTGTTTGGGTTTGAATCCACTAGAGTTGTTCTTGTTGAAGGTTGGTCTTGAGTTCCTTTTATTTCCCCAGAATTGCCTTGATGCAAGAGCCATGTGCTCATGATAGGCATACTTTATGTCTTCTGGGCAGCTCTCCTCTTCCTCATCTTCTTCTTCTTCTTCAAGCATTGCTCTTGCTTTCAACGCAAGTTTGGGTGAAGTGGTTTTTGATCGGACACGAGCAAGTGCATTGTCGGCTGTTTCGTTCATGATTGACATTGCAATGAACTCATCCAACACTTCACTGGAAGACAAGGAGTGGAAGTCTGGCCGCTGAAGAATGACAGATGACATGGCTTTATTGAAAGGCATGATGGCTATGAGAAACTTGCGCTTGACCCAAGTGTCATCCACATCCTTACTCCCATGGTCTTTTAGTGCCACAGCAATAGCCGTCACCCTCCGATAGAGATCACGAGGGTCCTCTTCTTCCTTCATCACAAACTCATCGGCCTACTCAAGTATCACTTCATAGTTGGATCGTTGAATACTTGAGCTTCCCTTGTACAACACCATAATATGCTCCCAACAATCCTTGGCCAATGTGAAGGGACGTAAGTGGGGAAGATCTTCAGGTGGCACAGCAGACTGGAGAATAAACAGCGCAGAGTGATTATATTGATTGTCTGCATCTTCTCTTGGAGTGAGGTTGCTTGGGTCATGGGGGTAATATCCTTGCTCGATAATTCTCCACAAGTTTGTTGAGCTGTGATTCAAATGAGACTTAATAGAAAATACCCAGTTAGCAAAGTCACCTTTTACAAGTTTAGGAGGAGGACCAACAGGATTAAGACGAGGTGCGAGAACGGGTCCTCCATATGTCATGGGAGGTGGAACGAAGCATGTGTTCCCGTTCCATCCTTTTCGTGAGGTGAAGCAGGTTGCATACCTTTAGCCGCTTCCGTAGAGGAGTTGGCCTCCGAATTGGAAATGGTGGGTTTAACCACTAAAGCCGGTTCGGGTGAACTTTTAAGACCATCAATTAATTCCTTAAGCATGGTTTTGACTTCGCTCGTCAAGGACGTCTTGAGGGCGGCCATAGCCGTATTCAAGTCGTCCCTTGTGACCGAAGTCAAGTCCATGTCCTCGGGTTGCCCACGGTTAACTTCCTCTCCGCCTTCCATACTCTTCGGGTGGTTAAGCCCTTAATAAAGAGACATGGCTCTGATACCAATTGAAAGGATCGATATGGTTGGCTAGAGGGGGGGGGGGTGAATAGACAACGACCACTTTTTAATTAATCTTAACAAGTTAAGGTAAACACTATACGGGTTCACAAATAATATGACAAAGAGGTGATCCCTATAGATGCTACCAACAAGACCTATTAAGGCAAGTAAGATATAGTCACAAGTAAAAGCAAATACAAAGTAAAGGGTAGAGATAACCACAAGTGGAACCGATGGAGACGAGGATGTGTTACCGAAGTTCCTTCCCTTTGACAGGAAGTACGTCTCCGTTGGAGCGGTGTGGAGGCACAATGCTCCCCAAAAAGCCACTAAGGCCACCGTATTCTCCTCACGCCCTCGCACGATGCAAGGTACCGTGATTCCACTATAGGTGCCCTTGAAGGCGGCGACCGAACCTTTACAAACAAGATTGGGGCAACTCCACACAAAGCTTGGAGGCTCCCAACAAGACCACGAAGCTTCACCACAATGGAATATGGCTTCGAGGTGACCTCAACCGTCTAGGATGCTCAAACACCCAAGAGTAACAAGATCCGCAAGGGATAGGTGGGGGAATCAACTTTTCTCTTGGTGGAAGTGTGGATCTAGGCCTTCTCAACCAATCCCTAAAGAATCAACAAGTTTGATTGGGTAGGGAGAGAGATCTGGCACTTTTAAGCTTGAGGAGCAACAATGGGGCTTAGAGAGGTAAGAGATAGGGTTCCTCAGCTAGAAGAACCCTTTATATAGTGGGGGGAAAATTCAGACCGTTTTCCCACTCTCTGCTCGAGATCCAACGGTACTACCGCTGGGAAGGAGCGGTACTACCGCTGGATGCAGCGGTACTAGCGCTGGGGCTTCCAGCGGTACTACCGCTAGCACCAGCGGTACTACCGCTGGCCCCTTGGTAGTGCATAAGCACTACTACCGCCGGGAAAGTCTTCGCAAAAGGGTCCGTCCACGAACTACCGCTAGGTAGGTGGAACAAGGCACCTGGAGCGGTACTACCGCTGACCAGGGGGCGGTACTACCGCTGGCTAGCGGTACTACCGCTGTCAAGTGGCGGTACTACCGCCAGACAGCGGTACTACCGCTGGCTTCAGCGGTACTACCGCTGGCAGTCCAGCGGTACTACCGCGGACACCAGCGTACTACCGCTGGGGACCATTTTTGCAGAGAAGCTCAAGACGAAGTAGGCGAGGGCCGCTCCAAACACAGAAGGGGAGAATTGTGATGAGTGCGTGTGTAAATATAGATTCCACCCAAACCTTTCCACTACGGATCCCCTCTTAATAGTACGACTTTCCTATGACTCAAATAAAGAGAATCGTAGAGAGCGTCGTGTTTCCGTTCCAGAAGAGAGGAGACTAGTTGTCTTGTGCCGTTGACGAGTGTTACCTGAAACCTTGACACACACGATTAGTCCTGTACGGTACTGTCATCAATCACCAAAATTACTTAGGCATAAACTATGCCTCAACACTCTTCTTCATGACTTCATCTACAGGATGAGCATCATTATGAAGTGGAACATATGGTCTGAGCTTCCTGAGAACTGGAACATTCTCATATTCTACCTTTTCTGCAGCATGGGCACTGGATGTAGGGCCTTTGCTCTTAGCAGCTGCAGGTACATCTCTGGTGGTCTTCCTGGAAGCTACAACCTTCTTTGCTTTTGCAGCAGGCTTTGGAGCAGACTTCATTGCATCTCCCATCAACTTCTTCTTCTTGGGAGGATCTGGGATCTCCTCAGCTTCTTCCCTCAGCTTCTTCAGGGTCTTGAAACATAGAAGTCTTTCTGCCAATAAGATGGATAGTTATCTTCCTGGGCCTCTTTACACCAGCCTTCTTTGCGGGTGCATCCTTGGCAGAAGCTTTGCCCTTCCTGACATACTCAGGTGCTCTCTGTTCAGCAGCACCGGCAGATACCTTCGTGACAGCTTTCCTGGGAGGAGCCTTAGGAGGTGCTGAAGTTTCTTCAGGCATGAAATCTAAGTCTTCCTCATCAGAAACTATCTTCCTCCTTTACCTGGTGGCTTCTTTGGGCAAGCCATGGGAACTGGGAGAACTAGGCTCTGAGGCAGTCCTCTCTGGACTAGTGCCAGCTTCCAAGTCAACACTTTGCTTTCTGAAATCATTCTGACTGTCATCTTATCTTGACATACTGACTCACAAGCACAACAACAAACAGTAGAACATGTGAAGTGGATGTGGGAGAGACAGATTGGATGAGCATCACAAATTCAGATAATTTTTGAAAATTTGAAGTCTGAAACTCAGTATATGATCTTCTCCAGGATGTAAATCAGTGGCACCGAGTTGGCATTTTTGGAGTCACCGAGAAAACACACTCACTTAACAGAAACTTGGTAGTCATTCTTAGTGGCACCGAAAATAGCTGCTCGGTCTCACCGAGTTGCTTCTCAGGAACCCTAAAACAGGAATCGTTGGAACCGATTTTACAAACTCGGTCTCACCGAGTTGCATTCTGCAGCAGATCAGATCCAGAATTCCATACTTCTCCTATTCTATTGATTCTATCTGGTGGACATGAGGTTTGCACAGAGTGAAAAGAAGATTAAACTGTCACAATGCATGTGAATCAGATGGGGAACACAGAGGGGATCGAACCGTACCCTAGCTTGGCGGCGGTTCGGCTACGATGACAACGACGGTGCAAATTGCATCGTCGGTGGCGATTCCCAGCGGCGGCGGCGCTCGGGGAGTGAAGACGATGACATGGGGTATCTAGGGGCAGCGAAGGTTTGAGGACAAACCGTTTTGAAGATAGGAAATCGAAAGGTCCGGTCCGCAGGTATATATACCCATGCGATGTCGGTGTCACCAAGATGGCACACTCGGTGTCACCTAGTTCCTCAACTGTCAGCAGACAGGGAAACTCGGTGGAACCGAGTTGGGGATTTCGGTGGTACCGAAATGAGAAAACCAGATCAACTTTTGAAATTCGGTGGCTCCGAGTTTGTGGAGTTGGTCACACCGAGTTTTTCAAAGAGGTTTTGGAAGGTAGGCTTTGACGATACTGAACTCCGAGTGCACCTTGAAAGTGCGTTATATCGACTGGAGGGGGGTGAATAGGCGATTTTTACAATTTCATCACTGAGGAAATTCCTAGTGAGGAAAGTCCTCAGTCATGAACTAAGTGCACCGGAAGTGGAACCAAATCAGGGGCGCAAAAACGTCTACGACGAAGTACCCAACGAGATTTCAGAGATTCGGTTTGCACATGTCACAAGTACTGGATAAGCATGTGAAGATTAACTCAGGTGAAGAATTTGAGGTTGAGGAAATTCAGAGAAAGTCTTTGTCACGCACAAGATGCGACCCTATCCTCGATTTGGCACGAAGGCCTCGTCAGGGATAGAAGCGCATCTCGTCGTGTCACAAGAATGGATATCGTTACAAGTACATGTGCTGAAAAGAAGAGTTATACATAGAGAGTTGGCTTACACTCGCCACAAGCTACATCAGAGTCACAACAGTACATTACATAAACATCATGAGTAAGAGGAGGGTCCGACTACGAACGAAAACAAACGAGAAAAATAAGAACGACGTCCATCCTTGCTATCCCAGGCTGCCGGCCTGGAACCCATCCTAGATCGATGAAGAAGAAGAAGAAGAAGCAACTCCAAATGAACAATCAACGCGCTCGCGTCAAGTAACCTTTACCTGTACCTGCAACTGGTGTTGTAGTAATCTGTGAGCCACAGGGGACTCATCAATCTCATTTCCAAAGGTCTCTAGACTAGCAAAGCTTAATGGGTGAGGTAAGGTTAAGTGGTGAGGTTGCAGCAGTGGCTAAGCTTATATTTGGTGGCTAAACTTACGAGTACAAGAATAAAGAGAGGGAAGATCTACGCATAACGGACGTGAACTACTGATGATCCAAAGAATAATCCTGAACACCTACCTACGTCAGACATAACCCCACCGTGTCCTCGATCGGAGTAAGAACTCACGAAGGAGATAGTCACGGTTACGCACACAGTTGGCAAGTTTTAATTAAGTTAACTTCAAGTTATCTAGAACCAGTGTTAAACAAAGCTTCCACGTTGCCACATAACCGCGGGCACGGCTTTCCAAAAAGATTTAACACTGCAGGGGTGCTCCAACTAGTCCATCACAAATTACCACAAGCCGCATAGAAATCCTCAATCACGAAGCTCGCGATCTCGTCGGATTCCCTAGTGGAAAACCTCAACTCTGAGATTACCCAAAGCATCACCGGAATCCCGATGCACAAGATATCTCATCAAAGGTAAAACTAATCCAGCAAGGCCGCCCGACGTGTCGACGATCCCGATAGGAGTCGCGTACCTCATTCTCAGGACACGATGGATGGGTCACACTAGGAGAACCAAACCTCGGGTTGCCCCGCGGTGGCCCCGTAGTCTGCCAATTTGGACCAACACTCATGAGGAGCACTGGCTCGGGGGCTGATTAAATTATCCTCGGGGTTCGGAAAGTCCCTATGCAATTTTATTAGGTGTTTAGGCAAATGTAGTACTAAAGTTGGGCCTTGCCACACCAGTCTTAATCTAAAACAAATTATCCAGGGGGTCCCCATAACAACCCCGATCGTGTTAGGAACGCTCATTTATGGAACATAACACCGGTAGCCGAAACTAAGGAGGCAAAGGTGGAACAAAACACCAGGCTAGAAAGGCCGAGCCTTCCACCTTTTACCAAGTATATAGGTGCATTAAATTAAATAGCATTTAATATGGTGATATAACAAGGAACCCATGTTTTCGCATGGAAGCATTTGCACCTGCAACTAGCAACGCTATCAACAGGGTTAAGCAAGCAGTAACATAGCCAATCAGTGGTTTGCTAGGTCGAACAGGTTGAAGGTTTCATGACATTGTTGAGAGGCTGATATTTAACATGTGGTAGGCAACGAGACATAATAGATAGAAAAGGTAAAACTACCATGGCAATAATAGTAATGGTATCTGGGGAAATGGTCATCTTGCCTGAGATCCCGCTTGGAAGAAGAATGCCTCCGTGAAGCAGACGAACCGATGTAGTCGAACGGGTCCTCACAATCCGACACGCTGCGGAACTCTATCGAGACGAAGCAAACCGGAAACACAAATCAACACACGATATACACCACACGATGCACAACATATATGATGCATGAGCAGCTGAAAACATGCAAGTCACGGCATGATAATTCACACAATCAAACACTACACATTAAGTGAAGTTCAATATGCAACAAGTTGCATATTGATGAAACTCCACGTTAATTACTTAGTTCTATCCCGATTAGGTACTCGGCAATTTTAAAGGTGGTTAAACATGGCAAGAGGTGGAGCGTAATTAAACTACGTATCTAGGCATTTTAAATGAGGTCGGAAACGACTTATAGCACCTCCGAGACGACCTCATATGTTAATTTACAATTCTGTCCAGATCTGAACTAATGCATTTAATTAGTTGTTAAACAACAAAACAAATAGGTTCACGTGATTCTACGTGCCATTTCAAGCAATTTACACATAAAGAACATCTCCAACGGAGCTACGTGTCAAAAGTTACAAGCACCGCAAGATATGATGGCATGAATGCAATATGTGTGCAACGACGGTCACGAGCACTTCAAAACATACAACCAGCAAGAGAAAATGAAACTACACGATATTCTAAGCAAGTTTCATGTAGGACTCGATCACAACAGAGCTACGGATCTACATCTACGAGCAAAACGGGAAATCACTACAATCCGCCAAAATCAGCCACATATCATTTTCTACACCCCTCAACTACGGGCTACACAACTCCGATAAACTCAAGAAAGGCATGACACGAAAGAGGGCAAGAATCACTACTATAAACAACTAACAACAACTAGCATGGTAGCAAGGAACACTAGGAAAAGAAGTCACAAAATGGCTTCCCACACACTATTTCAGACTTAGTGAAAATTACACTTCATGAAAGTGCAGTTTTCGATCTGAAGCCATATTGACAGCAGCAAAACAATCGAAGCCATATTGACAGCAGCAAAACCTATAGCTACAGGACTCCAAATGGCATGAAAATTTACAACATGCTAGAGAATCACAAGGGGTACAATTAACTCCATTGGACCAACCTCAAAAGAGCTACAGAGCACAAGATACAAGCAAGACAAGAGAGCAACAAAATATAACAGATTCCAGACTTAGAAATATTTCAGCTACTCCAAAACAGCACTATTTCTAGCAACTTGAGAGCAAGCAAACTACACCGAAAAATGCTTTTCTATTGCAACTAAAAATACCGGGGGCTAGACAAAACATCAAAGAAGAACTCCCTAGTTGACAACTCCTTCAAACGAAGCAGGGAATAAATCCTACAAATTAAACAAAAGGGCATCACGGCAAAATATCGCGCGAACTAACTTACTCGAAAGCTAAAACTAATTGCACAAAAAAATCACATGGATTTTTCTACCCCGAAAACATATAAAATATGTGCGATTGCACAACAATATAATGCCACACGAAAATGCGAGAAAAATAACCTATACACGGGAAAATAAACTACCGGCAATCCCTACACGCAAAAATACGAGTGACCGCTCTAAAATACACGGAAAAATAGTTCCTAAAACATAGGCATTTCTAATACGGCATTCGGGCTATACGAACACGCGCGGAAAAATAATACGGGCTATATTCTATTTGGATAGCACACTAATCTATGCATTCGGCACGCAAGACTACATCAAACAACTATGCAAGTTGTAAATTCGTGATCTACGCGAAAAGTTACACAAGATACATATGCTACTCGTCGCGATCCGACACACGAGTTGGAAACTACGGACGTTTAAATATTTACCTATTTTCTAGAATTTAATATATTCCGGAAATCCGTAAAAAGGAAAAAATACTACTGGGCCTAATTTACCTAATGCTACACAGGGTGTGGGAAGAGGGTCACCTTGGGCCTAGGGCGTTGGCAGGCCTGGAGAAGAGGAGGCAGGCCGAGGCGCTGGCCTGGGCCTCGCGGACAGGGCGAGCTGGGCCAGGAGGAGGCGCTGGCTGAGGCACCTGGTGGTCCAAGCGGCCCACGGGGCGGAGCGCTCGCGCGGCCCTCCTGGCGCTGGCGACGCGGGAGCTGCAGGGCCTCGATCCGATCTGGATCGGAGCCACCGACGGCGGCGACGAAAGGAGCCGGCGGGGAGGCATTGCAGACCCGACGGCAGGGGCCGGGGCGGCCGGATCTGCTCGCAGCGGAGGCAGCACGGTGGCGGAGTTAAACTCATGAACAGAGCTACTGCTCCTGGCGGCGGCTGGGCGAGGACGCCGCTCCGGCCGGCGGGCTGCGGAGGTGGTCGGCGGCACGCTGCGGGCAGGGTGGCAGGGCGGCGGGGCCGAGCTGCGGGGAGGCGCGTGAGGCGGCGAGGTCCATGGCGGCGGCGCGATTTGAGGCCGGAGGCGAGGCGGCTTCGGCGGCGCACGACACATGAGATCGGGTAGGCTGTGCGAGGCGGCGGCGGCGCGATGGGCTCGGCCGGGCCCGATCTGGGCCTGGCGGGCCCGCGGGAGGAGGGGAGGAGAGAGGCTGCGAGGTGGGAGGAGAGAGCGTGGAGCTGTGGGGCTGGCGGCTGGGCACGGAAAAAGAGGGAGAGAGAGGATTGTTGTCTAATTAGTAAGGGCTAGCTTCCTTTTATAGCCGGGGTAGCTAGGGTTTGGGTTTTTCCGCCCCGATTTCGACCACACGATTGCAATCGAATGGTCACGGACGCGGGAGGTTCAAGGTGGCTGTGCAGAGTGGCTAGGCGGAGGTGAGAGGGAAACGGTGCGGCCCGACAACGCGATTTACAATACCGAAAAACGTCCAACGATAGACCGGATACGGTGCCGCTACGGTCGACCGTTCGGGTACCAGACGGACTCCTATCGCGACGAAATTCGAAAGGCGGCCTAGCTATATTAAAATAACACCGCACGTCAAATCTCAATCCGATCAGAGAAAGTTTTACGCACACTTTTAAAACAGGGTTTCGACGGTGCTGCGGGCGCGTGCGAGTGCGGTCGGACTCAGAACGGACAACGTCGAGAACCGGCAACTATTAACGGATGCAAGTTTTGGAAACGGGCGGCAACGGGATGCCGATGCAATGCATATGATGCGATGATGATGTGACAAAATAAAACAGACACACGACGAAAACGGAAAGGAAAGGGAATCTTCTGGAACGTCGGCATCAGGCTGTCACAACTCTCCTACACTACAAGAGGATCTCGCCCCGAGATCCAAGAATGAAAGGGGGGAGAGGATGAGAAAAGCAAAAGGTAAAACTTAGTCGCTTCTTTGACAAACGAGTGAAACCAACGATCTTTGAAAGTTGCAAAGAGATGAGGACTGATATGAGAAGGAAGCAAGAATTCACGGAAAATTTTGACAACACTTCGGTCGGAAAATGGGACAAAAAATTCGAAAAGGTGGAAGAAATAAACAATATTCACAACAAACAAGTAAATAGAGCAAGAGAACACCAAGATCTTGATAGAACAACATAATAGACCCAAAAGAGCAACAACACAATGCCTCCGGAACAATAGAATAGGAACTAACTCATACGGAAGAAGAGAATGAAGAGAGAATGACAACTACTACCTCAAATGAACTTGGCAAGCATCCTTGCAAGAAGAATTGAACGGAGTTGTTGGAAAAACGACAACGAGAAGAACAAGATAGTAGTGGGCTTATGGAAACCTTTCCAAAGTAATGAAGTGACAACCAACCACTAAAAGAAACAAGGATAGATTGGGAGCAACAAGATATGAACACTTCTTCGCCAAGAGGATACATTTAGAACTTGGATTAATGACAAGCACCGTGATAGCAACAACCCATAGGAAAAGCTTTAGGTAAAGCCAAACCAAGATAGCTCAATGAAGAAATCATGGGTTGAAATATCTCATGACCATAGAATTGATGGTTTTATTTGTATCATTCTTGAAAGGAAAAACTCTTCGAAACTCCTACACTAACAAGAATGCTATAATACCACCTCAAAGGATAAAGGAAGAACAATTGCACATATAAATGCAAGAGAAAGGATACTTGAGGTTCTCCAACAAGAATCTTGAAGAAGACTTGAGAATGATTTGAAACCTTGATGAACCACCATGAAGGACCACCGTATACAAATGAATAATGCAAATATATGAAGGTAGAAATAATAAGATTATGAGCTTGCCAAGATTTAGATGAAGCCTCACAGAGAGATACCTAAAAGAACTTGGAACTCCGGAAAAGAAAGATAAGCACTTGAGAAAAGAATTGATATCATGAGTCCTCCGGAAGAAGAATCGAAATCTTTTGGAAGAAGGAAGGACAATAATAAGAATTATGATATGCTCATCCTTCATCAAATTAAATTGATGACAAGCAACGGATTTAGCATACCCCTTATTCTTCCTGAAATGATCTTGAAGAGACAGAGAGATAATCACCACTTGAAGCATGATTGAAGGACGTACCGGTAAGAATTCACAGTTGAATGGATAACCAAGAATCAATGGAGGAACATGAGAACGAAGAGATCATGAGCCACCTAAGAGAAAAACTAGAACAAGGCACCGGAATAACCGAGAGACGAACGAAGAGACAACAATGGAGAAGAATTGAGGATGAAAGCTGAAAGCTGAGAACGAAGATTCTTCTGTAATGATGGCCTTCGGAGAATCGAGAATGAAACAATTCAGAAATGCACCGAATAGCAAGAAAGGGATACTCATGATTGAAAAGAATTGAAGATGATAACACAAAGCTAAAATGATGAGTATCCAAGAGGATGGACCAAGATTTGAGAGAAACACTCCTTCGAATTTGTAAGGTGAGAATGATGACGAGAAACAACACCAAGAATACTGAGACACTCCGGAATAATGAAGAATGAAAGGTTGAGCCAAATATTAGAATTAATTCCAATTGATCTTGGAGAAGGGATATGATTGATGAAATTCATACTTACGTCATAGCTGAAAAAAATTAATGATCTCCAGAAAGATTACAAGAGCTATATAAGATCCTGGGAAAAACCTGTGGGTTATGGGCCCACTTAAAGAAACCACCATTGAAAAGATTGCTAGAAAGATTGATATAGCACCAGCACAAGTGAAGACTAGATGAGGTTAGCACCTCGAAATAATTGAAAAGATTGGAAACAAAAACTTCTAAGATAGCTTCAACGCTCGGATCAAAAAGAGAGGAATAAAGAACAAGATAGGCTCATAAGAATTCCCAACATAGTAAAGAATTACAAGGATGAATGGATAAGATGACACGGACAATTAAATTGAATTCACCGGTAAGGATGACACGAATGAACAAATGTGACACGAATCTCCTGATAATCTTCACAATGAATCACCGGGTAAGAGAGAAAAGAACAGACATCGGAAGCACAATGAAAAGAAAACTCTTGGATGAAAATCCAATCACTGAAGAAAAGGGTGGGAGGGCGGGAAAAACAAAGACAACTTGGGACATATGAGACAAACTCTGGTAAGAATTGAGAAAATGATCTGCAAATTTTTTAGAGAGGATTGAATTCAGTTGCAGAGAAGCACACCGGTTGAATGGATTTGATAAGATGACTCCAGTTGTCAAAAATTGATATGACAATTGAACGAACAAAAGAATTTGCATTCTCACAAAAAAAATATGAGAACACCTCTTAGAAACAATCTGAAATCACCACTCGACATCGAAGCAACTTGAATTACCATATTCCAACACAAAGGGTGCGGCTTATGAAACAAGCCAGAACAAACTCATGAGGAAGATTTCGTCCGATATTTTCGTGGACAGGAATCCACTAGATGTCGAACCCCAACCTAACATCATGCATTTGTTGGAAGATTGTCCTATAAGCAACTACATGAATTCCCACCTATGAATTCCCGAAATATTTGGTCATGCAATCTGGTACACGGATACAAGGAGTAATAACACACAACTCCTATACTAACCCGTCACCTGTATCACATCCGTCAACACACAACCAGAATCTCGGACCTTCATCTACAACAGACCCTCGTGATCACAATGATACAAAGTATGGCAGTACTCCCGAACAATCTGCACCAGTACTGGGGACATCGGGGTTATCTTGCCACTACTAGTATTGAAGCAATTACGATCATCCTTCATTCTAAGATACTAAGAAATCTGAATGATAACGATGTGCTCGAGAATCCCCTGGAGCTCAACTCCCCTGAGACTTAGAGCAGATAGGAGGCACCAAGACAAAACTCCGTCACATCGGCATCATATAGATTCCAAAACTATCCTCATGATCCTAATTTTTTTTTGAGTGAGAAGAGGAGTAGAATTAAATTATTACGTCAAGATTCCTCACCAGAGCATAGAAGAGGAGAAAAAAGAATCCTACTCTCCGATATATAACTAGACTCAAAGCAGTTTTTCACTAGACTCGACTCGGCCAAGTTCAATCAATCAAGGGGGCCCCTAGGTCGGTACTTCTTTGATACCAACTTGTCAGGCCCAAGATGCGACCCTATCCTTGATTTGTCATGAAGGCCTCGTCAGGGATAGAAGCGCATCTCGTCGTGTCGCAAGAATGGATATCGTTATAAGTACATGTACTAAAAAGAAGATTTATACATAGAGAGTTGGCTTACACTCGCCACAAGCTACATCAGAGTCACAACAGTACATTACATAAACATCATGAGTAAGAGCAGGGTCCGACTACGGACGAAAACAAACGAGAAAAATAAGAACGACGTCCATCCTTGCTATCCCAGGCTGCCGGCCTGGAACCCATCCTAGATTGATGAAGAAGAAAAAGAAGAAGCAACTCCAAATGAACAATCAACGCGCTCGCGTCATGTAACCTTTACCTGTACCTGCAACTGGTGTTGTAGTAATCTGTGAGCCACAGGGGACTCAGCAATCTCATTTCCAAAGGTATCAAGACTAGCAAAGCTTAATGGGTGAGGTAAGATTAAGTGGTGAGGTTGCACCAGCGGCTAAGCTTATATTTGGTGGCTAAACTTACGAGTACAAGAATAAAGAGAGGGAAGATCTACGCATAACGGACGTGAACTACTGATGATCCAAAGAGTGATCCTGAACACCTACCTACGTCAGACATAACCCCACCGTGTCCTCGATCGGAGTAAGAACTCACGAAGGAGACAATCACGGTTACGCACACAGTTGGCAAGTTTTAATTAAGTTAACTTCAAGTTATCTAGAACCAGTGTTAAACAAAGCTTCCACGTTGCCACATAACAGCGGGCACGGCTTTCCGAAAAGATTTAACCCTGCAGGGGTGCTCCAACTAGTCCATCACAAATTACCACAAGCCGCATAGAAATCCTCAATCACGAAGCTCGCGATCTCGTCGGATTCCCTAGTGGAAAACCTCAACTCTGAGATTACCCAAAGCATCACCGGAATCCCGATGCACAAGATATCTCGTCAAAGGTAAAACTAATCCAGCAAGGCCGCCCGAAGTGTCGACGATCCCGATAGGAGTCGCGTACCTCATTCTCAGGACACGATGGATGGGTCACACTAGGAGAACCAAACCTCGGGTTGCCCCGCGGTGGCCCCGTAGTCTGCCAATTTGGACCAACACTCATGAGGAGCACTGGCCCGGGGGCTGATTAAATTATCCTCGGGGTTCGGAAAGTCCCTATGCAATTTTATTAGGTGTTTAGGCAAATGTAGTACTAAAGTTGGGCCTTGCCAGACCAGTATTAATCTAAAACAAATTATCCAGGGGGTCCCCATAACAACCCCGATCGTGTTAGGACCGCTCATTTATGGAACATAACACCGGTAGCCAAACTAAGGGGGCAAAGGTGGAACAAAACACCAGGCTAGAAAGGCCGAGCCTTCCACCTTTTACCAAGTATATAGGTGCATTAAATTAAATAGCATTTAATATGGTGATATAACAAGGAACCCATGCTTTCGCATGGAAGCATCTGCACCTGCAACTAGCAATGCTATCAACAGGGTTAAGCAAGCAGTAACATAGCCAATCAGTGGTTTGATAGGTCGAATAGGTTGAAGGTTTCATGGCATTGCTGAGAGGCTGATATTTAACATGTGGTAGGCAACGAAACATAATCGATAGAAACTTTAAAACTAGCATGGCAATGATAGTAATGGTATTTGGGGAAATGGTCATCTTGCCTGAGATCCCGCTTGGAAGAAGAATGCCTCCGTGAAGCAGACGAACCGATGTAGTCGAACGAGTCCTCACAATCCGACACGCTGCGAAACTCTATCGAGACGAAGCAAACCGGAAACACAAATCAACACACGATATACACCACACGATGCACAACACATATGATGCATGAGCAGCTGAAAACATGCAAGTCACGGCATAACAATTCACACAATCAAACACTACACATTAAGTGAAGTTCAATATGCGACGAGTTGCATATTGATGAAACTCCACGTTAATTACTTAGTTCTATCCCGATTAGGTACTCGGCAATTTTAAAGGTGGTTAAACATGGCAAGAGGTGAAGCATAATTAAACTACGTATCTAGGCATTTTAAATGAGGTTCGAAACGACTTATAGCACCTCCGAGACGACCTCATATGTTAATTTACAATTCTGTTCAGATCTGAACTAATGAATTTACTTTGTTGTTAAACAGCAAAACAAATAGGTTCACGTGATTTTACGCGTCAGTTCAAGCAATTTACACATAAAGAACATCTCCAACGGAGCTACGGGTCAAAAGTTACAAGCACCGCAATATATGATGGCATGAATGCAATATGTGTGCAACGACGGTCACGAGCACTTCAAAACAAACAACCAGCAAGAGAAAATGAAACTATATGAGATTCTAAGCAAGTTTCATGTAGGACTCGATCACAACGGAGCTACGGATCCACATCTACGAGCAAAACGGGAAATCACTACAATCCGCCAAAATCAGCCACATAGCATTTTCTACACCCCACAACTACGGGCTACACAACTCCGATAAACTCAAGCAAGGCATGACACGAAAGAGGGAAAGAAGCACTACTATAAACAACTAACAGCAACTAGCATGGCAGCAAGGAACACTAGGAAAAGAAGTCACAAAATGGCTTCCCACACACTATTTCATACTTAGTGAAAATTACACTTCATGAAAGTTCAGTTTTTGATATGAAGCCATATTGACAGCAGCAAAACCTATAACTACAGGACTCCAAATGGCATGAAAACTTACGGCATGCTAGAGAATCACAAGGGGTACAATTAACTCCATTGGACCAACCTCAAAAGAGCTACAGAGCACAAGATACAAGCAAGACAAAACAACAACAAAATATAACAGATTCCAGACTTAGAAATATTTCAGCTCCTCCAAAACAACACTATTTCTAGCAACTTGAGAGCAAGCAGATTACACCTAAACATGCTTTTCTATTGCAACCAAAAATAACGGGGGCTAGACAAAGCATCAAAGAAGAACTCCCTAGTTGACAACTCCTTCAAACGAAGCACGGAATAAATCCTACGAATTAAACAAAAGGGCATCACGACAAAATATCGCGCGAACTAACTTACTCGAAAGCTAAAACTAAATGCACAGAAAAATCACATCGATTTTGCAACCCTAAAAACATATAAAATATGTGGGGTTGCACAACAATATAATGCCACACGAAAATGCGAGAAAAATAACCTATACACGGGAAAATAAACTACCGGCAATCCCTACACACAAAAATACGAGTGACCGCTCTAAAATACACGGAAAAATAGTTCCTAAGACATAGGCATTTCTAATACGGCATTCGGGCTATACGAACACGCGCGGAAAAATAATACGGGCTATATTCTATTTGGACAGCACACTAATCTATGCATTCGACACGCAAGACTACATCAAACAACTATGCAAGTTGTAAATTCGTGATCTACGCGAAAAGTTACACAAGATACATATGCTACACGCCGCGATCCGACACACGAGTTGGAAACTACGGACGTTTAAATATTTACCTATTTTCTCGAATTTAATATATTCCGAAAATCCCTAAAAAGGAAAAATACTACTGGGCCTAATTTACCTAATGCTACACAGGGGGGGGGGGAAGAAGCTCACGTTGGGCCTAGGGCGTTGGCAGGCCTGGAGAGGAGGAGGCACGCCGAGGCGCTGGCTTGGGCCTCGCAGACGGGGCGAGCTGGGCCAGGAAGAGGCGCTGGCTCAGGCGCCTGGTGGTCCAAGCGGCCCACGAGGCAGAGCGCTCGCATGGCCCTCCTGGCGCTGGCGACCCGGGAGCTGCAGGGGTCGATCCGATCTGGATCGGAGCCACCGGCGGCGGTGACGAAAGGCGCCGGCGGGAGGCGTTGCAGACCCGACGGTAGGGGCCGGGGTGGCTGGATCTGCTCGCAGCGGAGGCAGCACGGTGGAGGAGTTAAACTCATGAACAAAGCTACTGCTCCTCGCGGCGGCTGGGCGAGGACGCCGCTCCAGCGGCGGGCTGCGGAGGTGGCCGGCGGTTCGCTGCGGGCAGGGAGGCAAGGCGGCGGGGCCGAGCTGCGGGGAGGCGCGTGAGGCTGCGAGGTCCATGGCGGCGGCGCGATCTGAGGCCGGAGGCGAGGCGGCTTCGGGGGCGCACGGGACAGGAGATCGGGCAGGCTGTGCGAGGCAGCGGCGGCGCGATGGGCTCGGCCGGGCCCGATCTGGGCCTGGCGGGCCCACGGGAGGAGGGGAGGAGAGAGGCTGCGAGGTGGGAGGAGAGAGCGTGGAGAGGTGGGGCTGGCGGCTGGGCACGGAAAACGAGGGAGAGAGAGGATTGCTGTCTAATTAGTAAGGGCTACCTTCCTTTTATAGCCGGGGTAGCTAGGGTTTGGGTTTTTCCGCCCCGATTTTGACCACACGATCGCAATCGAATGGTCACGGACGCGGGAGGGTCAAGGTGGCTGTGCAGAGTGGCTAGGCGGAGGTGAGAGGGAAACGGTGCGGCGCGGCAACGCGATTTACAATACCGAAAAACGTCAGACGATAGACCGGATACGGTGCCGCTACGGTCGACCGTTCGGGTACCAGACGGACTCCGATCACGACGAAGTTCGACAGGCGGCCTAGCTATATTAAAATAACACCACACGTCAAATCTCAACCCGATCAGAGAAAGTTTTACGCACACTTTTAAAACAGGGTTTCGACGGTGCCGCGGGCGCGTGCGAGTGCGGTCGGACTCAGAATGGACAACGTTGAGAACCGACAACTATTAACGGATGCAAGTTTTGAAAACGGGCGGCAACGGGATGCCGATGCAATGCAGATGATGCGAATGATGCGATGATGACGCGCAAAATAAAATAGACACATGACGAAAACAGAAAGGAAAGGGAATCTTTTGGAATGTCGGCATCGGGCTGTCACAGTCTTCAGTCAAATTTTTCAAACAGTTCAGATGAGAGTCTTCAGCATACAATTGAGGAAATGAGAGATTTGAAGAAATAGAACCCGTAGCTTGATGAAGCCAGTTGTTGATGACCCAGTTCCAACTGTTGTGACAGTTGTACGTCTAGTTCGGAGTGGCTTGGTATTGAAACCAAAGGAAACACAGTCCCGGGACACACAATCCCTACCTTATTCTTCTTGACCTAAGCACACATAGTCCTCGCCCAACACTCGTGGTAAGTCTTGAGGGCAGACTTCCAAACCTTCACAAACTTGGTCACCCGGCGATCCATAATTCATTGCAGGATGCTCTAGACCAAGATGCCTAGCCGGCTGGAGGATACACAGTCCTCAAAGGTAACAAGCGTCGGTTCCACACAGGAACAACTTCTTCAGTGATGCTCAATCACTTGGGTTTTTGGTTTGGGTTTGGTGTTTGGGGTATTTCCTCATTTGATGATTTTCTCTCGAAGACTCTGAGGAATTTGGGTTGCTCTAAATGACTAGTGTCAGTTTCTCTCGGAGCAGCCAAGCAACAAGAGGTTGTGGGGGACAAATATTTATAGCCTGGGAGCATCCCGACATGATTTGACATAAATGACCCGTGACAGTCCGATGCCGACATTCGAGAAGATTCCCCTTCTATTCTGTTTTCGTCGTGTGTCTATTTTATTTTGTTGCATCATCATTGCATCATGCGCATGATATGCATTGCATCGGCATCTCCGTTGCCGCCAGTTTTCAAAAGTTGCATCCGTTGTTAGTTGCTGGTTCTCGTCATAGTCTGTTCTGAGCCTGACCTCACTCGCACGCGCCCACGACATCGTCAAAACCCTGTTTTAAAAGTGTGCGTAAAAATTTCTCTGATTGGGTTGAGATTTGATGTGCGGTGTTATTTTAATATAGGTAGGCCGCGTGTCAAGTTTCGTCGCGATCGGAGTCCGTCTGGTACCCGAACGGTCGACCGCAGCGGCACCGTATTCGGTCTATCGTCGGATGGTTGTCGGTGTTTTAGAAATCGTTGCCGCGCCGCCCGTTTCCCTCTCGTCTCCGGTAAACCACTCTTCACCACCACGTACCCGTTCCCGCGTGTGGAATTGTTCGAATCCGACCGCACGGTTGGATCCGGAACGAAATTCCGGTTAATCTAGCCCCCTTTTCTCTATAAATACCCTCCCTCATATTTTTAGACAACCCCCTCTCCTCTCTCCTCGAAAACCGTGCCCCAAAACCCTAATCCGGCCACTCTCTCTCCTCCCTTCCCCTCTGCGCAGCCGCCGGGCCCGCCAGGCTTAGATCGGGCCCGACCGTGCCGAGGTCCGCCGCCGCCACCGCCCGTTCTGCCTCCCTGCCTCCCAGCTCTTCCTCCCGAGCGAGCCGCCGCCGTGCTAGCGCCACAACCCTGTCGCGCCGCCTCCCGCCGGTGCCCGGGTCGCCGCCGGTGCCACCAGAGCCGCAGCCGCCGGAGCTCCGCTCACCAGTTCTAGCCGTCTCGTGCTGTTCCGTGCCCCGAGCGCATCGCCCTCCTGTGCCGAGCTCGCCGCCAACTCCCGTCGCCAGATCCGGGCCGGCAACCCCCGGATCCGGTCCCCTCCGGCCAGCCCCGCTTCTCTGCCCTCCCGTGGCGGCCTCCCCCGCGCCGAAGCCTTGTCCCGCCTCCTGCTCTCGTCCACGGAAGAGCGAGACCAGTGCCGCCGCCTCCTCTGGTGCGAGGAGAATGACGAGGGACGACGACAGCCCTCCTGCGCCAGTTGGCCCAGCCGGCAGTTGCGTGGCCTGGCCCAGGAGCACCCCGGCCTCCTCCCCCGGCCCAGGGCGCCAGGAACCGGCCCAGCTGCTCCGCCAGCCGCCCGAGGCCAGCCTCCAGCGCCACCGGCCCAGGTGAGGCTATTCCCCGCCCCGAGCACATTTTTATTATGTTGCGCATGTTGTCGGCCCATTAGATAATTTAGGTAGTTTAGGAATATATTATTTCCAGGGTTTAGCTATATATTAAAACGACCGTAGTTTCTATTCCGTAAGTCGGATCACGAAGAGTTGTATATGGTTTTAGCATAGAATTTCGCGTAGAATACGATTTTCCAACTTGCATAATTGTTTGACATCGTTTAGCTTGCCGTATGCCTAGAAACATGTGCTGTCCTATTATGTTTGCGTCCCGTATTTATTTTCCGCGCGTGTTCGAATAGCTCGAATGCCGTAGTAAAAATGTTCATGTTTTAGGAACCACTTTTCCATGTATTTTAGAGTAGACGTTGGTATTTTTGCGTGTAGGGATTGCCGCTAGTTTATTTTTTCGTGTATAGGTTTTTATCTCGCATTTACGTGTGGCAATATTTTTGTTGCGCAACCCCACATATTTTATATGTTTTCGGGGTAAAAAATCCATAGGATTTTTCTGTGTAATTAGTTTTAGCTTTTGAGTAAGTTAGTTCGCGCGATATTTTGCCATGTTGCCCTCTTGCCTATTTCGTAGGATTTAATCCGTGCTTCATTTGAAGGAGGTGTCAACTAGAGAGTTGCCCTTTGATGTTTACTCTAGCCCCTGGTATTTTTGGTTGCAATAGAAATGCATGTTTAGGTGTGGTTTGCTCGCTCTCAAGTTGCTAGAAATAGTGCTGATTTGGAGGTGCTGAAATATTTCTAAGTCTGGAATCTGTTATATTTTGTTGATGTCTTGTCTTGCTTCTATCTTTTGATCTGTAGCTGTTTTGAGGTTGGTCCAATGGAGTTAGTTGTAGACCTTGTGATTCTCTAGCATGTTGTGAATTTTCATGCCATTTGGAGTCCTGTAGCTTATGATTTTGCTGCTGTCAATATGCCTTCAGACCAAAAACTACAGCTTCAGAAACTGCTATTTTCTCTATGTCTGAAATTGTGTGTGAGAAGCCATTTTTTGAATTCTTTCTCTAGTGATCCATGATGCCATGCTAGTTGTTGTTAGTTGTTTGTTGTAGTGCTTCTTGCCCTCTATCGTGCCATGTCTTGGTTGAGTATATTGGTGTTGAGTAGTTCGTAGTTGTTGGGTGTAGAAAATGCTATGTGGCTGATTTTGGCGGATTGTAGTGATTTCTTGTTTTGCTTGTAACTTTTGATCCGTAGCTCCGTTTTGATCGTGTCCTATATGAAACTTGCTTAGACTCTCGTGTAGTTTCATTTTCTCTTGCTGGTTGTGTGTTTTGAAGTGCTCGTGACCGTCGTTGCACACATTGCATTCATGCCATCATATCTTGCGATGGTTGTATCTTTTGAACCGTAGCTCGGTTGGAGTTGTTCTCTATGTGTAAATTGCTTGAAATGACGCGTAGAATCACGTGAACCTATTTGTTTTGCTGTTTAAAAACTAATTAAATATGTTAGTTCAGATCTGGACAAAAATTGTAATTTAACATGTGAGGTTGTTTCAGAGATGCTATATGTCATTTCCGACCTCATTTAAAATGCCTAGATAGGTAGATTAATTGCGCTTCACCTCTTGCCATGTTTAACCACATTTAAAATTGCCGCGTATCTAATCGGGATAGAACTAAATAATTAAACATGGAGTTTCGTCAATATGCAACTCGTTGCATATTTAACTTCACTTAATGTGTAGTGTTTGTTTGTGAGAATTGTCATGCCGTGACTTGCATGTATTCAGCTGCTCATGCACCATTTGTGTTGTGCATCGTGTGGTGAATTCCGTGTGTTGATTTGTGTTTTCGGTTTGCTTCGTCTCGACAGAGTTCCGCAGCGTGCCGGATTGTGAGGACCCGTTCGACTACGTCGGTTCGTCTCCTTCACGGAGGCATTCTTCTTCCAAGCGGGATCTCAGGCAAGATGACCATTTCCCCAGATACCATTACTATCATTGCCATGCTAGTTTTATCGCTTCTATCGATTATGTCTCGTTGCCTACCACATGTCAAATATCAGCCTCTCAACAACGCCATGAAAACCTTCAACCTGTTCAACCTAGCAAACCACTAATTGGCTATGTTACCGCTTGCTTAACCATGTGTTAGCGTTGCTAGTTGAAGGTGCAGTTGCTTCCATGTGAAAACATGGGTCCCTTGTCATATCACCATATAATATGCTATTTAATTTCATGCACCTATATACTTGGTAAAAGGTGGAAGGCTCGGCCTTTCTAGCCTGGTGTTTTGTTCCACCTTTGGCCCCTTAGTTTCATGGTCCATAATTGAGCGCTCCTAACATGATCGGGGTTGTTATGGAGACCCCCTTGATAATTCGTTTTAGATTAAAGCTGGTCTGGCAAGGCCCAACTTTGGTACTACATTTACCTAATAACCTAATAAAATTGCATAGGGACTTTTCGGACCCCGAGGATAATTTAATCAACCCCCGGGCCAGTGCTCCGCATGAGTGTTGGTCCACCCACCTAGCAGTCGGCGGTGCCACCTCGGGGCAACTCGAGGTTTGGCTACCGTCCACTATGCATAGACAGTGTGTCCTGAGAACGAGATACGCGGCTCCTATCGGGATCGTCGACACACCGGGTGGCCTTGCTGGATTAGTTTTACCTTTGACTGAATATCTTGTGCATCGGGATTCCGGTGATGCTTTGAGTAATCTCAGAGTTGAGGTTTTCCACTAGGGAATCTGACGAGATCGCGAGCTTCGTGATTGAGGATTTCTATGCGGCTTGTGGTAATTTGTGATGGACTAGTTGGAGCACCCCTGCAGGGTTAAATCTTTTCGGAAAGCCGTGCCCGCGGTTATGTGGCAACGTGGAAACTTTGTTTAACACTGGTTCTAGATAACTTGAAGTTAACTTAATTAAAAACATGCCAACTGTGTACGTAACCGTGACTGTCTCTTTTGTGAGTTCCTTCTCCGATCGAGGACATGGTGGGGTTATGTCTGACGTAGGTAGGTGTTCAGGATCATTCATTTGATCAACCGAAGTTCACGCCCGATATGCGTAGATCTTCCCTCTCTTATTTCTTGTACTCGTAAGTTTAGCCACCAAATATATGCTTAGCCGCTGCTGCAACCTCACCACTTAACCATAACTCACCTATTAAGGTTTGCTAGTCTTGATACCTTTGGAAATGAGATTGCTGAGTCCCCTGTGGCTCACAGATTACTACAACACCAGTTGCAGGTACAGGTAAAGGTTACTTGACGCGAGCGCATTGATTGTTCATTTGGAGTTGCTTCTTCTTCTTCTTCATCGATCTAGGATGGGTTCCAGGCCAGTAGCCTGGGATAGCAAGGATGGATGTCGTTCTTTTTTTTCTCGTTTGTTTTTGTCCGTAGTCGGACCCTGCTCTTATTCATGATGATTATGTATTGTACTGCTGTGACTCTGATGTAGCTTGTGGCGAGTGTAAGCCAATTCTATATATATCTCTCTTCTTTTCAGTACATGTACTTGTAACGATATCCATTCTTGCAACACGACGAGATGCGCTTCTATCCCTGACGAGGCCCTCGTACCAAATTGAGGATAGGGTCGCATCTTGAGCGTCTCTAATAATATGATTGTTGGGTGGATAAGATCTGTGACATGTGGCACATGGCGCGGCAATGGTTGGAACTTTCAACTGTGAAAGTCCTCTTGTCTCTCATATTCCTCACTTTGAGGCTTTGGTAGATTTAGGCTTGGGTTGAGCATCATGAGGAAATTCATTCTGTAGGTTTACCTCGACCCCCTTTAATAATACGGTGTTCCTATGACTCAAGTGTAAAGAAAATGAAACAAAAGGAGTAAACCTTCATGCTCCAAAATCTTCAGAGTGTTTTCTTCAGAACACATTGAATTCCTCATCTTCAATATCTTCATGAGGAATATTAATTTCTTCACAATTTCTTCGCGATCAAAGTCTTCAAGGAATGAGCAAAGTCTTCACCCAAAGACATTCATTTTTAGGGGTCGATATTCATTGAATAACTCAAACTCCTCAGCGACTTATAGAGCCTGTGTACATTCACAAACATATCAGTCTCTTAACCGATAAGTCTTCAAACCACCAAAATCACTAAGGGGCACTAGATGCACTTACATTCTCCCCCTTTTTGTTGGTTGATGACAAATAGGTTAAGTTCTCAACGGGGATAATAATATGAGATATAAGTACTGAGTTTGGGGAATTTGAAGTCAAGATACAAAGAAACTCCCCTTAAAGATGTGCATATTTTGAGGAATTTGCTTTGAACAGCAGATGCACATTGATGATTTATATCATGGAGATCTCCCCCCTGTATCTTGCAATTCATGCATGCATTTGTCATATAGTGTGGGGAATTTTGAAATGCATGATGAAAAATGGTGTCTGACGAATTTTAGCATGCCTGCATTAATTAACTTGAGGAATAAGCATGCAAGGAAAAATGTTCAAAAGAGTCAGAACACCACCGGGCTTAAGTTACAACTCATTACATCAAAAACTTTAGAAGAACCAAGAGTTTGTAACTTAATAAACTTTATAAGCCCATAATTGAAACCCGCTTGAAGACTAACTCCTAGATTTCTCCCCCTTTGTCATCAAGTGACGAAAAGGGACAAAACTGAGGACTAACGTCCGTGAAGAATTTCACTTCTGTGTTGATGTAGAGGCGTGAGTATCCTTGGTGACAGACTTCTTTGTTGGATCAGTTGCAGTATCCTCAGGTTCTTCATCTGATTATGCAGTGCGGAATGAAGAAAATGAGGTGTCCACCAAGTCAGGAACTGGGATAGGCTTGAATTTCTTCTTTGGAGGCCACGACCAGGCAAAGTCTTGAGCAAATTCCATTTCTTCAAGTTCCCGAGGAGTCTTCAGGTGAGACAATGTGCCCCAAGTGCAATCAAATACCTCATGAAGATAATATTGTTTTTTCTTCACAACATTTTGAGTCTCGTTGAGGGTTTTCACAATGGAGCCAAACTGGCTTTTACCCACTTGTGATTGCGATCGACTTTCTAGTGAAGACTGAGGAGAAGCTCTATGTTAGTCATCACCCTTGGGGCAGTTGGGCTTGGAGGTTTTTCTCTGCCATCAGATTTTTGAGTGGCAGTGTCATCATAGGAGGAATAAGAGACAGCCTTGCGAAATTGACCATCCAGGGGTCGATTTCCTTCATCAATCACAGACTTGCCTTTGCCTTCAACAGGTTCAAAAGTGCTCTTGATAACTTTGAGAGGCGGTAGATAGACGAGGTGATTCTGAAAGTGAGCTTGGTAGTTGATGGCAGATCTCTTTCTGATGAATCTCAGGATCCAAGGTGCATAAATCTTCAGCTCAAATGGTGACAAAGCATTGTCAGCCAAAGTCCTCAAGAAGAAATCGTGAAGATTCATTTTATTGCCATGAACGACGTGAAACAAGATATTCTTCATGATCACAACAACATGTTCTTCCTTATCATTCCCTTTGATTGGTACGATGGAATATGACAATATTATGTAAACTGTCCTGGGCACATACTTCAATTCCTTCACTAGGAATCTTGTCCTGGGAGGTTGGCCCGGAGCCAAAGGTTACACGAGGACTTCCATTAGATGATTTGGCAGCTCTCTTTCATCATAGAGTATGATCACGTGATCTGAAGGTATTGATATCGGTAAAGCTCAAAGAAATTCAGTGGCTGGAGCTTTGTAGTGGGTGTACTATGTCATCCCGTCCAGGACCCACGAGTTAACGTCTTTGGGGTCACTAGAGATATGCAGTGTGACATAGAACTGGAGAATAATGTCAGTATTCCAGTCACCAATAGATGTGCAGAATGGCAATAGCCCTGCATCATGAAGAGCACTGAGAACTGGGGTGAAGCGAGGAATTTCGTCCATGTCACAATGAGGAATATGGGTGTGAAGAAATATCTTCCTTCTCCCACAAAGCACAAAAGCATAGTAGTTGAGTCGAGTTCTAGTCCAGAACTTTCTGTGCCTGATGCGAAGCCTATCATAAGGATTTTCTCCTGTGAAGAAGTGACGTTCATCATAGAATGCTTGCTTCTGAAACTTTGGCCTCTTTGAGAAGGGCTGATGAGGCTAGGGTTGAAGATTATGATGCTGTTCATTTTGAGGAGTTGTGGCCACCACAATTGCAGTTTCAGGATTTACCACTACAATTGCAGTTTCAGCATTTTGAGCAGGAGCTTGTTCTTCAGTTTGAGGATTTTGCTAATCTGAGGGAGCAAATACAGTTTTTGGTGCTTCAGTTTCTTCAGCTGATGCAACTGATTCTTGGTCTATTACTGATTCCACATGTGAGCTCTTTTCTTCAGAGCCATTCAGAATCTCAGTGGCTACATGACTTTTAGGAATTGGAGATGTTATTGGTCAGTTTGGGTGAGCCTTTTCCCAGAACTCATCATGGATAACAGGTGTGCTGCATCCAATGTCTTCATCACCCTCCATTTCTTCAGCAGACATTGAAGGTGTTGTGACTTGAGGAATTTGATATGCTTGGATTTCCTCATCCATTGGCGTGGATACATCAGAGCGATTATCGTCCTTTTTCTCACCATGTTCTGGAATGATGTATTCTTCACCAAATGGAACAACCATATATGATGGTGCTACGTTGAGGGGAGTAGCATCCACTCGAGCTGATGATGAGGTAGGCATAGTCTTCACGCGTTTCGCCTGAAGACTCTGAAGTAGTTGAAGTCTTTATCTTCTTGGCTTCTTTTTCAGCAGATTTTGTTTTCTTCACGTCTGCTGCAGACGGAAGAGTCACTTTCTTCACCTTTGAAGACTTAGGTGAATGAGCATTTTAATCAGACATTGCTTTGGCAGTGTTTGGCCTGGTAGATTCTTCAGCTGAAATATTCTGAGTAATTTCATCAGCAGATTGTTCTTCATTTTCATCAGCCTCAACCATTTGCACAGTGTAGCTTGGCTGAGTATTTGTTGGCTGCTTTGAAGCGACAACCCTGCTGTTGTATTCATCAATTGCAGCAGTTGCGACTATGACAAATTGCACTTTGACACCTGATGACTAGATGATGTATATACTTCTCGCACCTCGTTGGTTACCCCAAGTGGAAGGTTGAGATGCAGTCAGCAGCAAGTTTTCCCTCACACGGGAACTGTAAGGTTTATCGAACCAGGAGGACTCCTAGGCTCAACAAGTAGGTGTCTTCCACCCTGGCGCTAGCAGAAGACGTGGACCTGCACACACACAAATAACTTTGCTCCCAACGAGTACAAAGAGGTTGTCAATCTCTCCGGCATTGTAGTTTGCAAATGATCAAAACACAAGCGGGAAGGTAATAGTGATTACAACGGGAAGGTAAATGAAAGTGGTAAATGATGGAGGTGTAAACAATGATGGTGATATGGATCGGAGTCACATGATGTCCACTAGTGATGTATCTCTCCCAAAAGACGATAAACAAGTATGCTTGGGTAAACAAATCACAGTTGGGCAATTGACAGAATTATGAACACACCGCAATGCTAATTATGCTACTTGATAGTTAGAGGTCCAATAGTAATGGGCAGTACGCTGATACGTCCATTTTGCATCATGTTTTCATGTCGATATTTATCGCTTCTTGGGCTGATATTTCACTTCACCGTACAATACTTATGCCTTTTCTCTCTTATTTTGCAAGGTTTACATGAAGAGGGAGAATGCTGGCAGCTGGAATTCTGGCCTGAAATTGGAGCAAGTTTGAGATACCTATTCTGCGCAACTCCAAACGCCGTAAAAATCAACGAGGATTTTTTTCGGGAATTATAAAAAATACTGGACCGAAGAAGTGCCCGAGGGGCGCCAGCAGGTGGCCACAAGCCTGCTAGGCGCGGCCACCCCCTGGCCGTGCCTAGGGGGCTTGTGGGCACCCAGCTGGCCCTCTGGCCCCCCTCTTCTGCTATATGAAGGGTTTCGTCCGGAAAAAAATCAAGAGGAGGCTTTTTAATGGATTCGCCGCCGCCACAAGGCGGAAATTGAGCAGAACCAATCTAGAGCTCCGGCAGGACGATCCTGCCGGGGAAACTCCCCCCGCCCCCCCCCCCCCGAGGGGGAAATCGCCGCCATCGTCATCACCAACACTCCTCTCATCGGAGGGGACTCGTCACCATCAACATCTTCATCAACACCATCTCATCTCCAAACCCTAGTTCATCTCTTGTAACCAATCTCCGTCTCGCGACTCCGATTGGTACTTGTAAGGTTGCTAGTAGTGTTAATTACTCTTTGTAGTTGATGCTAGTTGGATTACATGGTGGAAGAGTTTATGTTCAGATCCTTGATGCTACTCATTACCTCTCTGGTCATGAATATAATTATGCTTTGTGAGTAGTTACTTTTGTTCCTGAGGACATGGGATAAGTCATGCTAATAGTAGTCGTGTGAATTTGGTATTCGTTCGGTAATTTGATGTGTTGTATGTTGTTTTTCCTCTAGTGGTGTTATGTGAACATCGACTACATAACACTTCACCATTTATTTGGGCCTAGAGGAAGGCATTGGGAAGTAGTAAGTAGATGATGGGTTGCTAGAGTGACAGAAGCTTAAACCCTAGTTTATTCGTTGCTTCGTAAGGGGCTGATTTGGATCCACTAGTTTAATGCTATGGTTAGACTTTGTCTTAATTCTTATTTCGTAGTTGCGGATGTTTGCGAGAGGGGTTAATCATAAGTGGGATGCTTGTCCAAGTAAGGGCAGTACCCAAGCGCCGGTCCACCCACATATCAAACTATCAAAGTAACGAACGTGAATCATATGAACATGATGAAAACTAGCATGACAGAAATTCCCGTGTGTCCTCGGGAGCGTTTTTCCTCCTATAAGACTTTGTCCAGGCTTGTACCTTGCTACAAAAGGGATTGGGCCACTTTGCTGCACCGTTGCTACTTTTGTTACTTGTTGCTTGCTACGAATCATCTCACCACACAACCACTAGTTACCGATAATTTCAGTGTTTGTAGATTTTTTCCTGCTGAAAACCACTTCTCAAATCCTTCTGCTCCTCGTTGGGTTCGACACTCTTACTTATCGAAAGGACTACGATAGATCCCCTATACTTGTGGGTCATCAAGACTCTTTTCTGGCGCCGTTGCCGGGGAGTGAAGCGCCTTTGGTAAGTGGAACTTGGTAAGGAAACATTCATATAGTGTGCTGAAATTTATTGTCACTTGTCACTATGGATACTAATCCTTTGAGGGGCTTGTTCGGGGTATCTTCACCTCGAACGGAAGCACAAAGAGTTTCCCCTCCACTTGTTGCACCTACTGAAAATATTTGCTTTGAATTTCCTTCGAGTATGCTTGAGAAACTGTTGGCTAATCCTTTTACAGGAGATGGAACATCACATCCAGACTTGCATCTAATCTATGTAGATGAAGCTTGTGGTTTATTTAAGCTTGCAGGTTTGCCTGAGGATGAGGTCAAGAAGAAGGTCTTTCCTTTATCTTTGAAGGATAAGGCATTGACATGGTATAGGCTATGTGATGATACGAGATCATGGGACTACAATCGGTTGAAATTGGAATTTCATCAAAAGTTTTCTCCTATGCATTTAGTACATCGTGATCGGAATTATATTTATAATTTTTGGCCTCGTGATAGAGAAAGCATCGCTCAAGCTTGGGGGAGGCTTAAATCAATGTTATATTCATGCCCCAACCATGATCTCTCGAGAGAAATTATCATTCAGAACTTCTATGCTCGGCTTTCTCATGATGATCGCACCATGCTTGACACTTCTTGTACCGGTTCTTTTATGAAGAGAGATATTGACTTCAGATGGAATTTATTGGAGAGAATTAAACGCAACTCTAAAGATTGGGAGCTTGAAGAAGGTAAGCAGTGAGGTATGAATTTCACGTTTGATTGCGTTAAATCCTTTGTTGAAACAAATACCTTTTGTGACTTTAGCGCTAAGTATGGACTTGACTCTGAGATAGTAGCTTCACTGTGTGAATCTTTTGCTGCTCATATTGATCTCCCCAAAGAGAAGTGGTTTAAATATCATCCTCCCTTAGAAGTCAATGTAGTTAAACCCACTCCAGTTGAAGAGAAAGTCATTGCCTATAATAATCCTGTTGTTCCCAGTGCTTACATTCAGAAACCACCTTTCCCTGTTAGGATGAAGGATCATTCTAAAGCTTCAACTGTGATACATAGAGGCTATATTATAACACCTACACCTCCTGAGAAAATTAGAGTTGAACCTAGCATTTCTATTATCAAAGATCTTCTGTCCGACGATGTTGAGGGACATGATATTCACTTCTCTGAAGATGCTGCTAGAATTGCTAAACCTCATGCTAGAGACAAACATAGGCCTGTTGTTGGCACGCCTGTTGTTTCTGTTAAGATAGTAGATCATTGCTATCATGGTTTATGTGACGTGGATGCTAGTGTTAGTGCAATACCTCAATCCTTATATGGTGAAAGCAAAGACGAGATTGCACCTATTGAGATAGAGCCTATTGATGTCACTATTCAGCTTGCCAATAGAGATACTATCTGCCCTGTGGGAATTGTTAGGGATGTTGAAGTCTTGTGTGGTAAAATGAAGTATCCTTCTGATTTCCTCGTTCTTGCTACCGCACAAGATACCTTTTGTCCTATCATATTTGGCAGACCTTTTCTCAATACTGTCAATGCTCATATTGATTGTGAGCAGCAAACTGTCACTGTTGGCTTTGAAGGCATGTCACATGAGTTCAATTTCTCCATGTTTGGTAGACAACCTCATGAAAAAGAGTTGCCTAGTAAGGATGAAACTATTGCCTTAGATTCTATTGCCATGCCTCCTACTGATCCCTTAGAGCAATACTTGCTTGAGCATGAAAATGATATGCATATGGATGAAAGGGATGAAATAGATAGATTTGTCTTAGAACAATATCCTATCCTTAAGAATAACTTGCCTGTTGAACTGCTTGGGGATCCACCCCCATCAAAGGGTGATCCTGTGTTCGAGCTTAAACAGTTGCCTGATACTCTTAAATATACTTATCTTGATGAAAAAGAGATACATCCTGTTATTATTAGTGCTAGCCTCTTAGAACATGAAGAAAAGAAGTTACTAAAAACTTTGAGGAAGCACCATGCCGCTATTGGATATACTCTTGATGATCTTAAGGGCATTAGTCCCACTCTACGCGAGCACAAGATCAAAACTGATCCTGATTCCAAACCAGTTGCTGATCATCAAAGGAGATTAAATCCTAAGATGAAAGAGGTAGTAAGAAAAGAAATACTAAAGCTCCTGGAAGCAGATATTATCTATCCTGTTGCTCATAGCGATTGGGTGAGTCCGGTGCATCGTGTCCCTAAGAAGGGAGGCAATACAGTTGTCCCTAATGATAATGATGAATTGATCCCACAGAGGATTATTACTGGCTATAGGATGGTGATCGATTTTAGGAAATTGAATAAAGCCACTAGGAAAGATCATTACCCTTTGCCTTTTATCGACCAAATGCTAGAAAGACTGTCTAAACACACACACTTCTGCTTTCTAGACGGTTATTCTGGTTTCTCCCAAATACCAGTTGCACAATCTGATCAGGAGAAAACCACTTTCACCTGCCCTTTCGGTACCTTTGCTTATAGACGTATGCCTTTTGGCTTATGTAATGCACCTGCCACCTTTCAAAGATATATGATGGCTATATTCTCTGACTTTTGTGAAAAGATTGTTGAGGTTTTCATGGATGACTTCTCCGTTTACGGGTCTTCCTTTGATGATTGCCTCAGGAACCTTGATCGAGTCTTGCAGAGATGTAAAGACACCAATCTTGTCTTGACTTGGGATAAGTGCCACTTTATGGTTAATGAAGGCATCATCTTAGGACATAAAATTTCCGAAAGAGGTATTGAAGTCGATAAGGCTAAGGTTGATGCAATCGAGAAAATGCCATACCCCACAGATATCAAAGGTATAAGAAGTTTCCTTGGTCATGCTGGTTTCTATAGAAGGTTCACTAAAGACTTCTCTAAGATTTCTAGGCCTCTTACCAATCTCTTGCAAAAGGATATTCCTTTTGTTTTTTATGATGATTGTGAAGAAGCCTTCGAAATACTTAAGAGGGCTTTGATAACTGCACCTATTGTTCAACCACCTGTTTGGAACTTACCTTTTGAGATCATGTGTGATGCTAGTGATTATGCTGTTGGTGCTGTCCTAGGGCAAAGAGTTGATAAGAAGTTGAATGTTATTCACTATGCTAGTAAAACTCTAGACAGTGCCCAAAGAAACTATGCTACTACGGAGAAGGAATTTCTAGCAGTCGTGTTTGCATGTGAAAAGTTCAGGTCTTACATAGTTGACTCCAAAGTCACTATCCACACTGATCATGCTGCTATTAAGTACCTCATGGAGAAGAAGGACGATAAACCTAGACTTATCAGTTGGGTTCTCTTGCTACAAGAATTTGATTTGCACGTTGTCGACAGAAAGGGTGCTGATAACCCTGTAGCACATAACTTGTCTAGGTTGGAGAACATTCTTGATGACCCACAACCTATTGATGATAGCTTTCTCGATGAGCAATTGAATGTCATCAATGCTTCACGTAGTGCACCGTGGTATGCTGATGATGCAAACTATATCGTTGCCAAATATATACCACCTAGTTTCACATACCAGCAAAAGAAGAAATTCTTCTTTGACTTGAGACATTGCTTTTTGGATGATCCTCACCTTTATAAGGACGGAGTAGATGGTGTTATTAGACGTTGTGTACGTGAACATGAATAGGGACAAATCCTACAGAAGTGTCACTCCGAGGCCTATGGAGGACACCATGCGGGAGATAGAACTGCACACAAGGTATTGCAGTCAGGTTTCTATTGGCCCACTCTCTTCAAGGATGCCTGTAAGTTTGTCTTATCCTGTGACGAATGTCAATGAATAGGTACTATTAGCAAACGTCAGGAAATGCCTATGAACTATTCACTTGTCATCGAACCATTTCATGTCTGGGGCTTTGATTATATGGGACCTTTTCCAAAATCCAACGGGTATACTCATATCCTAGTTGCTGTTGATTATGTCACTAAGTGGGTAGAAGCTATCCCCACTAGTAGTGCTGATCACAACACCTCTATCAGGATGCTTAAAGAAGTTATCTTCCCTAGATTTGGAGTCCCTAGATATCTAATGACCGACGATGGTTCACATTTCATTCATGGTGCTTTCCGTAAAACGCTTGCCAAGTACGATGTCAACCATAGAATTGCGTCTCCCTATCACCCTCAGTCCAGTGGTCAAGTAGAGCTAAGCAACAGAAAGATTAAACTGATTCTGCAAAAGACTGTCAACAGGTCTAGAAAGAATTGGTCTAAGAAGCTCGATGATGCACTGTGGGCTTATAGAGCTGCCTATAAGAATCCCATGGGCATGTCTCCGTACAAAATGGTGTACGGTAAAGCATGTCATCTACCTCTTGAGCTAGAGCATAAAGCTTATTGGGAAATCGAAGAGCTCAACTTTGATTTCAAAATTGCTGGTGAGAAGAGGTTATTTGACATTAGCTCGCTTGATGAATGGAGAACTCAGGCATATCAGAATGCCAAGTTGTTCAAAGAGAAGGTTAAGAGGTGGCATGATAAGAGGATACAAAAGCATGAGCTCAATGTAGGTGATTATGTCTTGCTATATAACTCTCGTTTAAGATTCTTTGCAGGAAAGCTTCTCTCTAAATGGGAAGGTCCCTATATTGTTGAGGAAGTACATCGTTCCGGTGCCATCAAGATCAACAACACATAAGGTAATTGTCCGAGAGTTGTAAATGGGCAGAGAATCAAGCATTATATCTCAGGTACTCCCATAAATGTTTAAAGCAATATTATCAATACCATAACTCCGAAAGAATATCTAAGGGGTGTTTATCAGCCTGTTTCAGACTCCGAAAACGAAGAGGTATGTGATTCGGTAAGAAAACAGACTCCAAAACTTCCCCAGTAGGAAATTTTCTCCGTTTTGGAATATTTGAAAAAATAGAAAAATTGGAAGTAGTCCGAAAAGCGCGCGAGGAGGCGACAAGCCTGCCAGGCACGGGCCCACCCCCTGGCCGTTCCTGGGGGGCTTGTGGCCACCTCGTGTGCCTCTCGGACTCCGTTTTCGTGTGGAGTACTCCTTCTGGTCTCGAAAAAAACATTATATATTTTCCCGTAAGGTCTGAGCCTCGTATCACGCAGATTTCCTGTGTTTTCGTTTCGAGCCTGTTTCTGTTGCAGATCTAGATCTCTATGACTTCCCCAAAAGCTCCGAAGGACAAGATCTTTGAGAAGGTCATCAATCCTTACCTCACGAGAGTGCTGCAACACCCTCAATCTATCGAGATGCATGAGGGGATGTTGCACATCTGTGATGTTGAGGGGCCCAAGAAGACCGGAAGCGTGGAGATGAGGCTCGAAGCAATGGAGCAACAAGTCTTCAAGTGCCAAGGGATGGTGGAGCGTGGACTCAACGCCAACCACATGATGATCACGGAGTTCACCAACAAGCACATGATTGATTCCAATGACATTGGGAAGCACCTCTCCAGGCTCTATGACAGGATTGATCAACTCCAGGCCCAGATCTATGACCTGTAGAACCAAAACTGTGAGTAGGAGTGTAGATTTAAATCAATACGGTTGGCTGCAGATTTGAGGATTCCGGAGACTCTTTCATCTTTCCATGATGGGGCACCTATGCCTTGGAAGACGGAGGATCAAGCCCATGTTGCAACAACTCCACCACCATCACCTCCAAAGGAAGACAACTGAGCATGGGTATGGTCAATCCCCTTGGCTTGTGCCAAGCATGGGGGAGTTGCCCCGGTATCGTATCACCATCACATCTTTTGCCTTTACCTTTGTTTTAGTTTGTTCCTTTTCAGTGTTCTTTTTCTCTAGTAGAATAAAAGTCTTAATGTTTTGGTCTTGAGATTTTCTTTGTGTCTCTCCCGATGTATTCGAGCTCGTGAGCCATATAATAAAGAGTGTCTTAGTTGAAGGGCTTTGCCTCTTGCCATGATCGAAAGAGTGAGAAAAGAACAAAAGCATGAAAGATCATGTAATGATCTTATGGGAAGTGATGGCTTCACATATAAAAAGAATGTTGATTGAAACTTGTTGAGGGTAGACAAACGTAGACCTTGGTCATTGTTGCAATTAATAGGAAGTGATAAAGAAGGAGAGGTTCACATATAAATATATGATCTTTGACACCATCTATGATTGTGAACACTCACTATACTATTGCATGCTTAGAAGTAGATGTTGGACAAGGAATACAACATAATGAATTGTGTTTTCTTGGTTCCGAACAATGTTATATGACTAGAGATCCCTTAGCATGTGACGATTGCTTCCACCTCGTATTAGCCAAAACTCCCGCACCAACTAGACATACTACTTGTGCATCCATAAACCTTCAACCCAGTTTTGCCATGGGAGTCCACCATACCTACCTATGGATTGAATAAGATCCCTCAAGTAAGTTGTCATCGGTGCAAGCAATAAAAATTGCTCCCTAATATGTATGATCTATTAGTGTGTGGAAAATAAGCTTTGTACGAACCTGTGATGAGGAAGACATAAAAGCGACAGACTGCATAATAAAGTTCTTTATCACAGGAGGCAATATAAAGTGACGTTCCTCCGCACTAAGAGGACACACATCCAAACCTCAAAAGCGCATGACAACCTCTGCTTCCCTCTACGAAGGCCTATCTTGTACCTTTACTTTTTGCCCTTGAAAGAGTCATGCTGATCTTCACTAATTTCTTATTTCGCCTTTTTCTTGGCTAATGTCATATGCTTGGGAAAGATCTATATTCATATGTCAACTTGGAAGTAAGTATTCATGAATTATTATTGTTGACTTTAACCTTGAGGTAAGCAGTTGGGAGGCAAAACTATAAGCCCCTATCTTTCTCTGTGTCCAGCTGAAACTTTGATCTCATGAGTACCACGTGAGTTGTAGCAATTGTAGAGAATGAAAAGATGATTGAGTATGTGGATTTGCTTTACAAGCTCTTATTTGACTCTTTCTGATGTTGTGATAAATTGCAATTGCTTCAATGACAAGGCTATCGGTTGTTACTTCTCGATAAGGTTCTTGATACATACTTTACTTTGTGAAGGAATTGTCACTTTAGCATGAGAGATTATATGTTGGTATTGCTGTTCTGATCATGATCATGATGCATGAATGTTCGTATCTTGTTTTGTTGACACCTCTCTCCCTAAACACGTGGACATATTTATTGAGCTAGGCTTTCGCTTGAGGACAAGCGGGGTCTAAGCTTGGGGGAGTTGATATGTCCATTTTGCATCATGTTTTCATGTTGGTATTTATCACTTCTTGGGCTGTTATTTCACTTCACGGTACAATACTTATGCCCTTTCTCTCTTATTTTGCAAGGTTTACATGAAGAGGGAGAATGCCGACAGCTGTAATTCTGGCCTGAAATTGGACCAAGTTTGAGATACCTATTCTGCGCAACTCCAAACGCCGTAAAAATCAACGAGGATTTTTTCGGGAATTATAAAAAATACTGGCCGAAGAAGTGCCAGCGGGGCGCCAGCAGGTGGCCACAAGCCTGCTAGGCGCGGCCACCCCCTGGCCGCGCCTAGGGGGCTTGTGGGCACCCAGCTGGCCCTCTGGCCCCCTATTATGCTATATGAAGGGTTTCGCACGGAAAAAAAATCAAGAGGAGGATTTTTCATGGATTCGCCGCCGCCACGAGGCGGAACTTGAGCAGAACCAATCTAGAGCTCCGGCAGGACGATCCTGCCGGGGAAACTTCCCTCCCGGAGGGGGAAGTCGTTGCCATCTTCATCACCAACACTCCTCTCATCGGAGGGGACTCATCACCATCAACATCTTCATCAGCACCATCTCATCTCCAAACCCTAGTGCATCTCTTGTAACCAATCTCCGTATCGCGACTCCGATTGGTACTTATAAGGTTGCTAGTAGTGTTAATTACTTTTTGTAGTTGATGCTAGTTGGCTTACTTGTTGGAACAGTTTATGTTCAGATCCTTGATGCTACTCATTACCTCTCTAGTGATGAATATGATTATGCTTTGTGAGTAGTTACATTTGTTCCTGAGTACATGGGATAAGTCATGCTAATAGTAGTCCTGTGAATTTGGTATTCGTTCGGTAATTTGATGTGTTGTATGTTGTTTTTCCTTTAGTGGTGTTATGTGAACGTCGACTACATAACTCTTCACCATTATTTGGCCCTAGAGGAAGGCATTGGGAAGTAGTAAGTAGATGATGGGTTGCTAGAGTGACAGAAGCTTAAACCCTAGTTTATGCGTTGCTTCGTATGGGGCTGATTTGGATCCACTAGTTTAATGCTATGGTTAGACTTTGTCTTAATTCTTCTTTCGTAGTTGCGGATGCTTGCGAGAGGGGTTAATCATAAGTGGGATGCTTGTCCAAGTAAGGGCAGTACCCAAGCGCCGGTCCACCCACATATCAAACTATCAAAGTGACGAACGCGAATCATATGAACATGATGAAAACTAGCATGACAGAAATTCCCGTGTGTCCTCGGGAGCGTTTTTCCTCCTATAAGACTTTGTCGAGGCTTGTCCCTTGCTAAAAAGGGATTGGGACACTTTGCTGCACCGTTGCTACTTTTGTTACTTGTTGCTTGCTACGAATCATCTCACCACACAACCACTTGTTACCGATAATTTCAGTGCTTGCAGATTGTTTTCCTGCTGAAAACCACTTGTGAGATCCTTCTGCTCCTCGTTGGGTTTGACACTCTTACTTATCGAAAGGACTACGATAGATCTCCTATACTTTTGGGTCATCATACGCCGAGACAAGTAGACCGTTTATTCATCAACATCTACTTACTAATCATCCACCTTGAGATATCTATCCAGAACATCTCTCCGGTATTAAGTTGCGAGCCCCACCCAAAGTGTGAACTCAAAGCAACAGACAAATGCATTAACGAACTATGCGTAAGGTAAGCAATCCTTGCAACCATGGTCACAAGGACCGTTGGTTTCTCCCTGGTGGCAACAACACATCCCCTAGTTTCATGTTTCTGTCACTCAAGCTAGACATCGAGGGGCATGAACCCACAATCATGCATAACGCTCCCTCTTGGAGTTACAATCTACTACTCGGCCAAAGCAATAAATAGCAACGAAGAACATGCATGGATCACTAAGGAACGTAATACAAAAGGATAATCAAATATATAACTCATAACAATCTGAACATAATCTCACAATCCATCGGATCCCAACAAACCGAGCATAGCAATAGCAAGAGAATTACATAGATGCCTTGATCATGTAAAACAACTCACAAGGACTAACCATTGAAGCACAAGATTGGAGAGAAGACATCACATAGCTACTGGTCATGGACCCATGGTCGAAGGAGGACTACTCACGACACGTTCAGGAAGCGTCCATGGTGGTGGAGAAGCTCCCAGAGGTCAATCCTCCCTCCGGTAGGGTGCCGGGAAGAGGTCTCATGACGCTCCCAATCTCGGAAGCGCTGCGGCGGCGGAACGATGTAGAAATTCACGATTCTGGAAGTTGTGGAAGGGTTTCCTCTCGGGACTCTAAATATAGGCCGAAGGAGGGAACCCTAGGAGGTGGAGCCCACCCAGGCGGCCTCCTGGCGCGACCTAGGGCCTGGCCGCGCCAGCAGGTCACCTGGGCAGCCCCTGGCCCCCCTCTGACCCATCTTCGGTGATCCGTAAGCTTTTGTTTCGCTAATTTTTTATATATTTTTCCTGGAATTTTTCGGGCTTTGGAAAATTGGGTAAAAGCCCCTGCAAAATAAACATCAGCAAACGGAAACTGGCACTGGGTGCACTGAGTTAGTAGGTTAGTCCAAATATGTGTAAAATGATATAAAAGTGTAGCAAAACATATAACAATGTCACCCAAAAGATCATGGAACAAGCAGAAATTATAGATACATTTGGGACGTATCAACACCCTTTTGATCAACATGAAGACTTGTGTATCTTTGAGTGAGGGTTTTCAGCTCTACGTGAGTAGAAACAAGTTTCTCGGGTGACAGGTTTAGGATGTTTTGCTTCAGAAATTTCTCCTTTTTAACCTTTGCAATCCTAGCTTGTTTGGCTTGCTGATCCTTCCATTTTGCTTCATTGATGAATGAATTAACCATATGACTAACTCCAGGAGGAGCTTCAAATCATCAATTGGATTATTTGGATCCTCATACCAAAGATCGATGAAGTTCAACAGTACTTTCGGATCAAGTGCGAGGGGAATGGTGCTACCAGTAGCGTGTGCAACCCTTTCTTGCTTGTTTATGATGATGGCTTGAAGAGTTTCATCATCATATTCTTCACTTCCTTCTAATGCAGAAGGAATGCTGACAACCTTGCCTAGGCTTGGCCTTGTACCTCTACCAGCAACCATATTTGTCTTCAGCACACCAGGTGACGATTTTGGAGCTGAGCCAGAGGCAGATGGCACACAGGAATTTGGGTTTTCTGATTGAATATTATTGAGCTATTTCTGCGGAGGAGGTGAAGACTTTGCTGCAGTTGAGGATTTGGCAGTTGTTGCTACTTTCTGAGGAAGTTGCTCTTTTGATACTGTTGATGAGGCCTTTGGCTTGAGACTTGGTTTCTTCATGAGAACCTTTTTCTGAGGTTTTTCTGTAGCAGAATCCTTAGCCGCAAAAGAAGTGGCAGCTGTAGCTGCAGCAACAGAGTCCTCACTAAACTTTGTGACATCAGCTTTAGCCCTTTTCTGTATCTTAGACAAATACTTTCCTTTTTCATCAGGATAATCCTCAATTATGGCTACGCTTGAGGGATGTGCTGCTTGTTGATCTCCCTGTGGCAACATTTTGTAATGAGGCTTGAGGGAAAACTTCTTGGCATATTTTGGAGTGACATACCTATATTCCTTCCACTCCTTTGCCCATATGCGTTCAATCTTTTGAAGCCTTATCTTGCATTTTGCCATGGTCTCTTTACCATGAATTTCCTCATTAGGCGTGCAGTACTCAGCATATATCTTCGGAGGGATCTCAAAGGCAGTGTTCTGTTCTAGCTTCTTGCCACCCTTATGTTTTCTATCTTCCTCCATTTTCTTCAACTGAGGTTTTTGCTGAGGAATCTGTAATCTTGAGGAATCTGAGGACACAGGTAATGTTTTTTCAAGAAATGATGCAAATGAGTTAATTTGATGAGAACGTAGTGATTCATCAGCTAACATTTTGTACCTGTGAACAGAGTATAGGTACGAAGAATTTGGAGAGGTCATATGTGTTCTCAACTTTGAGGAAATTGAAAAATTTCTTAAGTTGAGGAATTTGACAAGTGAGTTGAGGAATTTGACTAAGCATTCCGATCTTGGGTTGTAGAGTTCTGCAGATTCGAAAATTTACACAATTGAGGAATCTTGTGAAGAATTTCGTGGCTTAGTGAAATTCATCAAGTGTTCTATACATGGGTGTGCACAACTGAGAGATTTTTTGAGGAAAAACTGATTTCACAACTCTTAAGAGAATAAAGACATCAACGGGGGTAGTAAAATAGGATTTTAATTACCCTATGCGAAGAACACGATGAACCGAGGAAGTAAGAGTAGAAGTTCTTTGGTCCAGATCTTCAGTGCCCTAACTTGGCAACTGAAGACAGCTACGGCGGCGGCGGAGGAAGATGTTTCGTAGTCGGCGTGAGTCCGACGATGGCGAGCGCGAGGCAGTGAAGCTTTTTCGTCACCAGCGACGAAGATGCTAGCGACAACGCTAGGTTTTGAGCTCAAGAGGAGAAGACGAGAGGGAGGAAGAGTTTTTGACTGAGGGGGGGGTAAGGGGCTATTTATAGCTCAGGTGAAAACGGTCTAAAGCAAAAAACTTCAGATAGAACTGCCCTTGCCCCTTCGTCTCTGAATGACACGTGCTACCCACGATTGAAGCGGTGGAGATCGTGGTTATCCGTTCATGAGTAGTGGGTGCGGTTATTGTGGTAACGTTAAAAGAAAATTTTGAATTTTGAGGATTTTGTTTCGGAGTCCTCAACTGACAAGGACTCAGTGAGGATTTTGAACAAGTGTTAAACATAACGCATATGAAGAATTGAGAATAGACTGGGTTGAGCTTAGTATAGAGGGGAGATGGGTCCGATCACATTCACATAGAAGAAATACTAGCTTGAAGATTTTGCAATAAGTGAATGCTGTTGAGGACATTGAAAGCTCATTATAACACACACACACACACACACACATATAGTCAAATGATGAACATCACAAAGAGTTTTGAAGAATTTGAAGACTTTGACAATTTATAGGAATTTGTGAAAAAGACTCAGATTGAAGAATTTCAACTTTGAAGAATTTCCAACTTGAAGAATTTCAAAGTTGGATGGTGGCGTGACCCACCGTATAAGAATGATGATTTCAGGCGCTGCGTACAATTGTCGTAGGGCCTTGAGAACCAAATTCTTCATTGATTTCTTCACACTTAGAGTGATATTCGTATTTATTGAAGAAAATCGTTACTTTGTGTGTGGCACATCAAACTCATCAATTTTGCATAAGTGTCAGGATGTGTGCATGTTTACAAGATATTTGAAAATTCTAGGATATTTAGCTCACACCGCAACTTGCAAAACCTTCTCTCATCCAAGGGCTTTGTGAAGATATCTGCTAGCTGGTCATCAGTTTTCACATGGTCGATGATGATATTGCCCTTGAGTACATGGCCACGAAGAAAATGATGACGAATATGGATGTGCTTAGTCTTCGACTGTTGTACTGGGTTGTACGCGATCTTGATTGCACTCTCATTGTCTCAGTAGAGGGGCACATTGTTCATGTTGATGTCATAGTCTCTGAGGGTTTGCTTCATCCATAGTAGTTGAGCACAACAAGATCTAGCAGCAATGTATTCAACTTCGACAGTGGAGAGTGATACATAGTTCTGCTTCTTTGAGGACTAGCAGACTAATGATCTTCCGAGGAAATGACATGTGCCTGACGTTGACTTTCAATCCACACGATCACCAGCATCATCAGAATTAGAATATCCAACGAGGTGAAGATTTGAGCTCTTGGGTACCATAATCCTAGTGTTGGTGTGTGAGATAGATATCGAAGAATATGTTTCACAACCTTATGGTGTGATTCCTTCAGTTTTGCTTGAAAACGTGCACACATGCAAACACTAAGCATACTATCTGGCCTAGATACACATAGGTACAATAAAGAGCCAATCACAGAACGATATAACTGCTGATTGAAATCTTCACTATTTTCGTCAGTGTAGAGGTCGCCGTTGGTAGGCATTGGAATCTTGACGCCTTTGCATTCATGCATGCCGAATTTCCTCATAACATCCTTGAGGTATTTCTCGTGAGATATGAAGATGACATTGCGTTGTTGACGAATTTGCAGACCCAACAAGAATTTAAGCTCCCCCATCATAGATATTTGATATTCTTCACCCATCATGTAGGCAAATTCATCACTGTAACGTTTGTCAGTACAACCAAAAATAATGTCATCGACATATATTTGGCACACAAATAGTTCATTGTCAGAGGATTTTGTGAAAAGAGTAGGATCGAGTGAACCGGGTTTGAAGCCATTCTTCATGAGGAATTCCTTCAATGTATCATACCACGCACAAGGGGCTTGCTTGAGGCCATAGAGTTCCTTTTTGAGTCTTAACACTTTGTCAGGATGCTTCGGGTTTTCAAAACCTGGGGGCTGAGCAACATATACTTCTTCCTCAAGCTTTACCATTGAGGAATGCACTTTTCACATCCATTTGATATAGATTAATATTGTGATGGTTAGCATAAGCAAGTAATATTCGAATAGCTTCAAGTCTAGCAACACGTGCAAAAGTTTCATCAAAGTAATTTCCCTCAACCTGTGTAGCCTTGGGCTACAAGTCGTGCCTTGTTCCTCACAACCTGACCACCCTCATCTTGCTTGTTTCGCTAGATCCACTTGGTGCTGATGATATTGTGCTTGCGAGCATCTGGTCTTTTGATGAGTTCTCATACGTCATTTAGCTTGAACTAAAGAAGTTCATCTTGCATGGCTTGAATCCACTCAGGTTCCATGAAGGCTTCAATAACTTTTGAGGGTTCTGTGATAGACACAAAAGAGGAATGACCACAAAAGTTAACTAAATGTGAAGCTTTTGAGCGAGTGAGAGGATCTGGCGCATTGATGTCACCGAGGATTTTGTCAAGTTCCACTTCATTTGCAATCATTGGATGATCTGGTTGAAGACTTTGGTTGGGCTAAGGAATTTGATCTGTAGCATTTTCCTCAGGTGCACCTTCTTGAATTTCATCAGTGTTGGGGACGACTTCTTCAACAAGGGGTTGTTCCTCAGTAGGAATTATATCTCCAGTAGCTTTGAGCTTGATTGCTTCCTCAGGAGTCAATTTATCTGGCACATGAGGTAGTTGCTCTCTTTGCGAGCCGTTAGTATCATCGAACCGCACATCTACAGTTTCAACAACCTTGTTGTGATCGGTGTTGAAGACTCTGTATGTGTGCGAGTCCTTTCCATAAGCAAGCATAAAACCCTCATGTGCTTTTGGTGCAAACTTTGAGCTATGGCGAGGATCTCTAATCCAGCATCTTGCACCAAATACTTTGAAATAACTTACATTGGGTTTCTTTTCAGTGAGGTATTCATACGAGGTTTTCTTGAGGAATTTGTGAAGATATACCCTATTGATGATGTGGCAAGCAGTGTTGATTGCTTCAGGCTAGAAGCGGCGAGGAGTCTGATATTCTTCAAGCATTGTCCGAGCCATTTGAACTAGAGCCCTATTCTTGTGTTCAACGATGCCATTTTGTTGAGGAGTATAAGGAGCAGACAATTCGCGAGTAATACCAAGTTCATCAAGATAATCATCAAGACCAGTATTCTTGAATTCTGTCCCATTGTCACCCCTGATGTGTTTGATATTGACGCCGAAGTTCGTCGAGGCCCTTGAGGAAAATCTTTTGAGGACTTCCTGCACTTTAGTTTTATACAGAAAGATGTGTACCCAGGTATAGAGAGAATAGTCATTAACGATGACAAAGCCATATAAAGATGCATCATTGGTTAGAGTAGCATAATGAGTAGGTTCAAACAGATCAATGTGAAGCAATTCAAACAGACGAGTAGTAGTCATGATAGTCTTCGAGGGGTGTTTGCATCTGGTTATTTTTTCCAAACTCACAAGCACGTAGATATGGTCCTTGAGGAATTTGACGGATTCGATGCCAATGACATGAGGAATGCTGACAACCTTGTCTGGGCTTGGCCTTGTACCTCTACCAACAACCATATTTGTCTTCAGCACACGAGGTGAATATTTTGGAGCTAAACCTGAGGGAAATGGCACACAGGAATTTGGGTTTTCTGATTGAAGCTTATTGAGCTATTTCGGCGGAGGAGGTGAGACTTTGCTACAGTTGAGGATTTGGGAGTTGTTGCTACTTTCTGAGGAAGTTGCTCTTTTGATACTGCTGATGAGGCCTTTGGCTTGAGACTTGGTTTCTTCACCTGAACCTTTTTCTGAGATTTTTCTGTAGGAGAAGCCTCAATAGCAGAAGAAGTGGCAGCTGTAGTTGTAGCAACATAGTCGTCATTAAACCTTGTGACATCAGCTTTGGCCTTTTTCTGCACCTTAGACAAATACTTGTCTTTTTCATCAGGATAATCCTCAATTTTGGCTACGCTTGAGGGATGTGCTGCTTGTTGATCCTCCTGTGGCAACCTTTTGTAAGGAGGCTTGATGGCAAACTTCTTGGCATATTTTGGAGTGACATACCTATATTCCTTCCAATCCTTTACCCATCTGCGCTAAATCTTTTGAAGCCTTATCTTGCGTTTTGCCATGGTCTCTTTATCATGAATTTCCTCATTAGCCATGCAATACTCAACATATATCTCCTAAGGGATCTCAAAGGCAGTGTTCTGTTCCAGCTTCTTGCCACCCTTCTATTTTCTGTCTTCCTCCATTTTCTTCAACTCAGGTTTTTGCTAAGGAATCTGTATTCTTGAGGAATCTGAGGACACACGTAATGTTTCTTCAAGAAATGCTGCAAATGAGAACGTAGTGATTCATCAGCTAACATTTTGTACCTGTGAACAGAGTATAGGTGCAAAGAATTTGGAGAGGTCATAGGCGTTCTCAGATTTGAGGAAATTGAGAAATTTATTAAGTTGAGGAATTTGACCAGTGAGTTGGGCAATTTGACTAAGCATTCTGATCTTGGGTTCCAGAGTTGGGTAGATTCGACAATTTACACAATTGAGGAATCTCGTGAAGAATTTAGTGGCTTAGTGAAATTCATCAAGTGTTCTATACATGGGTGTCCACAGCTGAGAGATATTCTGAGGAAAAACTGTTTTCACAAAATTTAAGAGAATAAATACATCAACATGGGCAGTAAAATAGGATTTTAATTACCCTGTGCGAAGAACACGATGAAGGGAGGAAGTAACAATAGAAGTTCTTCGGTCCAGATCTTCAGTGCCCTAACTTAGCGACTGAAGACATCTACGACGGCGGCGGAGGAAGATGGTCTGTAGTCGGCATGAGTCCGGCGACGGCGAGGGCGAGCCATTAAGCTTTTCCTCACCGGAGACGAAGATGCTAGCGGCAGCGCTAGGTTTTGAGCTCAAGCGGAGCAGATGAGAGGGAGGAAGAGTTTTTGACTGGGCGGGGGGGGGGGGGGGGTAAGGGGATATTTATAGCTCAGGTGAAAACGGTTTGAAGCAAAAAATTCGGACAGAACTGCCCTTGCCCCTTCGTCTCTGCATGACACGTGCTACCCACGGTTGAAGCGGTGGAGATTGTGGTTATTCGTTCATGAGTAGTGGGTGTGGTTACTGTGATAACATTAAAATAAAATTTTGAATTTTGGGGATTTTGTTTCAGAGTCCTGAGCTGACAAGGACTCAGTGAGGATTTTGAACAAGTGTTAAACAAAACGCATATGAAGAATTGAGAATATACTAGGTTGAGCTTAGCATAGAGGGGAGATGGGTTCGATCACATTCACATAGAAGAAATACTAGCTTGAAGATTTAGCAATAAATTGAATGTTGTTGAGGACATTGAAAGCTCATTATATATATATATAGTCAAATGAAGAACATCACAGAGAGTTTTGAAGAATTTGAAGACTTCGAAATTTTGAGGAATTTGTAAAAAAGACTCAGATTCAAGAATTTCAACTTTGAAGAATTTCCAACTTGAAGAATTTCTAAGTTGGGTGGTCGCGTGACCCACCGTATAAGAATGATGATTTCATGCGCCGCGTACAATTGTAGTAGGGCCGTGAGAACCAAGTTCTTCATTGATTTCTGCACATTTAGAGTGATATTCGTCATTGATTATAGAAAATCGTTTGTTTGCGTGTTGCAGATCTAACTCATCAATTTTGCATAAGTGTCAGGATGTGTTCATGTTTACAAGATATTTGAAGATTCTAAGATATTTAGCTCACACCTCAACTTGCAAAACCTTCTCTCATCCAAGGGCTTTGTGAAGATATCCGCTAGCTGGTCATCAGTTTTCACATGGTCGATGATGATATTGCCCTTGAGTACATGGTCACGAAGAAAATGATGACGAATCTTGATGTGCTTAGTCTTTGAGTGTTGTACTGGATTGTACGCGATCTTGATTGCACTCTCATTGTCACAGTAGAGGGGCACATTGTTCATGTTGATGTCGTAGTCTCTGAGGGTTTGCTTCATCCATAGCAGTTGAGCAAAGTAAGATCCAGCAGCAATGTATTCTGTTTCGGCAGTGGAGAGTGATACACAGTTCTGCGTCTTTGAGGACAAGGAGACTAATGATCTTCCGAGGAAATGATATGTGCGTGACATTGACTTGCAATCCACACAATCACCAACATAATCAGAATCAGAATATCCAACGAGGTGAAGATTTGAGACCTTGGGGTACCATAATCCTAGTGTTGGTGTCTGAGATAGATATCGAAGAATATGTTTCATAGCCTTATGGTGTGATTCCTTCGGTTTTGCTAGAAAACGTGCACACATGAAAACACTAAGCATAAAATCTGGCCTAGATGCACATAGGTACAATAAAGAGCCAATCATAGAACGATATACCCTCTGATCGAAATCTTTACCATTTTCGTCAGTGTAGAGGTGGCGGTTGGTAGGCATTGGAATGTTGACGCCTTTGCATTCATGCATGCCGAATTTCCTCAGAACATTCTTGAGGTATTTCTCCTGAGATATGAAGATGCCATTGCATTGTTCACGAATTTGCAGACCCAAGAAGAATTTCAGCTCCCCCATCATGGACATTTGATATTCTCCACCCATCATGTTGGCAAATTCATCACTGTAACTTTTGTCAGTACAACCAAAAATAATGTGATCGACATATATTTGGCACACAAATAGTTCATTGTCATAGGATTTTGTGAAAAGAGTAGGATCGAGTGAACCGGGTTTAAAGCCTTTCTTCTTGAGAAGTTCCTTCAATGTATCATGCCACGCCCAAGGGGTTTGCTTGAGGCCATAGAGTGCCTTTTTGAGTCTGAAGACTTTGTCAAGATGCTTCAGGTCTTCAAAACCAGGGGGTTGAGCAACATATACTTCTTCCTCAAGCTTACCATTGAGGAATGCACTTTTCACATCCATTTGATATAGAGTAATATTGTGATGGTTAGCATGAGCAATTAATATTCGAATAGCTTCAAGTCTAGCAACACTTGCAAAAGTTTCATCCAAGTCAATTCCTTCAACCTGCGTGTAGCCTTGGGCTACAAGTCGTGCCTTGTTACTCACAACCTGACCATCCTCATCTTGCTTGTTTCGGTAGATCCACTTGGTGCCGATGATATTGTGCTTGCAAGCATCTGGTCTTTTGATGAGTTCTGATATGCCATTTAGCTTGAACTGAAGAAGTTCATCTTGCATGGCTTGAATCCACTCAGGTTCCATGAAGGCTTCAACAACTTTTGAGGGTTCTGTGATAGACACAAAAGAGGAATGGCCAATAAAGTTAACTAAATGTGAAGCTTCTGAGCGAGTGAGAGGATCTCGCGCATTGATGTCACCGGGGATTTTGTGAAGTTCCACTTCTTTTGCAATCCTTGGATGAGCTAGTTGAAGACTTTGGTTGGGCTAAGGAATTTGATCTGTAGCATTTTCCTCAGGTGCACCTGTTTGAATTTCATCAGTGTTGGGGACAACTTCTTAAACAAGGGCTTGTTCCTCAGTAGGAATTATCTCTCCAGTAGCTTTGAGCTTGATTGCTTCCTCATGAGTCAATTTATCTGGCACAGGAGGCAGCTGCTCTCTTTTCGAGCCGTTAGTTTCATTGAACCACACATCAATAGTTTCAACAACCTTGTTGTGATAGGTGTTGAAGACTCTGTAGGTGTGCGAGTCCTTTCCGTAACCAAGCATAAAACCCTCATGTGCTTTAGGTGCAAACTTTGAGCTATGGTGAGGATCTTTAATCCAACATATTGCACCGAAGACTTTGAAATAACTTACATTGGGTTTCATGTCAGTGAGGTGTTCATACAGGGTTTTGTTGAGGAATTTGTGAAGATATACCCTGTTGATGATGTGACAAGCAGTGTTGATTGCTTCAGGCTAGAAGCAACAAGGAGTTTGATATTCTTCAAGAATTGTCCGAGCCATTTTAACCAGAGTCCTGTTCTTGCGTTCAACGATGCCATTCTATTGAGGAGTACAAGGAGCGGACAATTCGTGAGTAATACCAACTTCATCAAGATAATCATCAAGACCAGTATTCTTGAATTCGGTCTCATTGTCACTCTTGATGTGTTTGATCTTGACGCCGAAGTTCGTCGTGGCCCTTGAGGAAAATCGTTTCAAGACTTCCTACCCTTAAGTTTTATACTGAATGATGTGTACCCAAGTATAGCGAGAATAGTCATCAACGATGACAAAACCATATAAAGATGCATCATTGGTTAGAGTAGCATAATGAGTAGGTTTAAAGAGATCCATGTAAAGCAATTCAAACAGACGAGTAGTTGTCATGATAGTCTTCGAGGGGTGTTTGGATCTGGTTATTTTTTCAGACTCACAAGCACCATAGAGATGGTCCTTGAGGAATTTGACGGATTCGATGCCGATGACATGCTTCTTCTTCACCAGTGTGTGCAAATTCCTCAGGCCTGCATGACCAGGTCGTTGATGCCATAGCCAGCCTTCTGAGGTTTTTGCTAGTAAGCATGTGGCTGGTTGAGGACCTGTGGAAAAATCAGCAATATAAAAATCTCCTCTCCTAAAGCCTTCGAAGACTTTGGATTTGTCAGATTCCATGATGACTACACATCTATATTTTCCAAAGGTCAATCATATCAAGATAACAAAGCATTGAAACTGACATGAGGTTAAACCCAAGGGATTCGACAAACATGACTTTGTCCATGTGCCGGTCCTTGGAGATAGCCACTTTACCAAGTCTCAATACCTTGCTTTTACATTTATCAGCGTAAGTGATTTGCTTCAGTGGTGATGGAGTCAGTGGCATATTCATCAATAAGATTTTATCACCAGTCATGTGATTGGTGCAACCACTGTCAAGAACCCACTCTGTATTCTCGGGTTTGTCATCCTGCAGATGAATTAATACAACTTACCATCTCATATGCTTTAGACTTGAAGAATATGATATCAATTTCATCAGATAAGAATTTCATCACAAACAGTAAATCTGAGGACAAGTGAAATGTTATCATTTTATCATTTTAGCTTGCGTCCAATCAAGCAATTTCCTTGGGTCTCCAACATTTTTTTTCAGATGATGACTTTCATCTGGAGACCTGACCCGGAGAAGTGATTAGTTCGATTTCTTCACCACCCGCATTTGAAGGGGTGGCAAAGAGTTCATCATCCTGCGAGCACCATATGAGAATGGAGGTATTGAAGCTAATGCACTTCTTTGCACATTAGGGGGGTTAGAGTACTCAAATAAATAGGTAGAGAAATTCTTTGAGGACTTATGAACATAATGACTTGAGGAATAATGCTCATATTCATGTCCCTTGTAATTTCCCTGCATATCAGAAGCATTAGTGCGAGTACGAGCATAATTTTGACCATTTGAGGAATTTGATCGTTGTGAAGACTTTGGTCCACTTGAGAAATTTGATCTGGGGTTCTGGTTCTTCACAGGTGGTGTCATGAGGACATTCACCTGAAGATTTTTCAAGTAACATTTGGGAACCCAGATTTTCCTCAGGCGTAGTCCATTCATGTGGTTAGTTCCAATATATCGAGCAAATACTTCACCAGATTGATTTTTGAACAGTTTATAGTTGGAGTCAAATGACTCATTAGAGGAATAGGACATTTCACAAGCAAAGCCTGTTAGAGTAGATGGATCAATGGAAGGGCCTTTAGCAGCAACCCATGAAGTTTTGGGATATTGCTCAGGTTTCCTGTACGATCCATCAGCATTCAATTTCCTCTCGAAGGCAATGCCCTCTTTCCTCGGGTGCCTGTTCATAATCTTCTTTTTGAGCACATCGCAAAGGGTTTAATGCCCTTTGATACTTTTGTATATGCATGTCACATACAATTCCTTCAACCCTGCATTTTCATCAGTAGCATTTGTGGTTTCCTCAAGGGAAGAATTTGATACCACAGGAATAGTTGAAGAATTTGTAGCGATAGAAGCATTTGATGATTCTGGTGAAGAATTAGCAGTTTCACGCTTGATGCATTTCAGACATGGTAGAATGAATTCAAACTGAGCGGTACTAATCTGTTGAGCAAGCAATGAATCATTTTCCATACGAAGATCATCATAAGACATTCTTAACTTCTCAAGATCAAGCTTCCTTTGAAGAAATTCATATTGAAGTTTCTCATGATCAACCAAGAGTGTCCCATAACGATCTTGAATACCATCAAATCTAGACTGAAGACTTTTTACATCTTCAGTGAGGACTTGAGTACGATTCATTTCATCGTTCAACAGATCATCGCTTTTGTCTAGCAGTTTCTGAAGCTTTTCAATGGCACTTTGTTGCTTAGTGGCAATGTTGGCAAGTTTATAGTAACTGGTTTTTTGATAATCATGAGGTTCACAATCACTAGAATTATAGGAGGAAGTGTGGTTTGGTACCTTTGAACCTTTTGCCATGAAGCAATAGGTTGGAGCGAAGTCATCAACATATTCATCAGTGTAGATAGCGTTGTAATTTTCTTCAAGGTTGAAGATTGACTTGCAGAAAAATGTGGTAGTCAGTGCAAGACTTGCCACACTAGACTCTGACTCCACTTCAGAACCTTCCTCTTCATCACATTCCTTAGATTCTTCTTCAGAATCCATTTCCTAGCCAATGAGTGCCCGAGCCTTTCTGAAACTGGTCTTCTTGTGCAATGAAGACTTTGAAGATGAGGATTTTGACGATTTCTTCTTTTTATTCGAGTCATCAGAACTTTCATCCTTGTATTTCTTCTTCCTTGATTCTTTCGCCCAGTGCGGATAGTCAGCAATGTAGTGACCAAATTTTTTGCATTTGTGGCAGGTTCTTTTCTTGTAGTCCTCAGATGAAGATTCTGATTTTCTTATATGTTTTCTTGAAGATTTTTCGAACTGACCATGCTTTGTGAACTTCTGGAATTTTCTCACGAGCATTGCAAGTTCCTGTCCAAGTTCTTCAGGGTCACCAAGACTGCAATCCGAGAATTCTTCTTCAAATGAGAAAATAGCCTTAGCCTTCAACGCACGAGATCTTGAGTAGCTTGGTCCATACAGATCTCTCTTTTCTTCTTGTTGGAATTCATGAGTATTGAGTCTCTCAAGTATATCAGGAGGATCAAGCATCTTGTAGTCTCTTCGTTCTTGTATCATCAGAACCATTGTGTCAAATGATGGATCAAGAGATAGTAGCAGTTTCTTCACAACTTCATGGTCAGTGAGGTCTCTAGCTCCTAGTGCTTGCAATTCCTTTGAGATGTCAGTGAGGCGATCAAAGGTATCTTGGTAGCTTTCATTGTCAAGCCTCTTAAAGTGATTGAAGAGATTGCAAAGAACATCAACACGAGAGTCACGCTGTGTTGATACTCACTCATTAACTTTGGACAACCTATTCGAGATAAGCTTAGCTGTGCCCAAAGCACTCACTCTACCATACCGACCTTTGCTCAGATGACCACAGATGATATTCTTCACTTACGAGTCAAGTTGCTTGAACTTCTTCACATCAGCGGCACAGATAGCAGCAGTGATGGAGGGAATACCATTTTCCACAATATACCAGAGATAATTGTCAATTGCCTGAAGATGCATTTGCATCTTGGTCCCCAGTAGGGGAAGTCCTTTCCTTCGAAGGTAGGACATCCTGCAGTAACCTTGATCATACCTGCGGTCGACACAGCTAAAACTCGAGGTGGTTAAACCAAAATCACACAGAACAAGGGAGTACCTTGCTCTGATACCAATTTAAAGTGTGTTACATCGATTAGAGGGGTGGTGAATAAGAGATATTTACTATTTCATCACTGAGGAAATTCCTAGTGAGGAAAGTCCTGAGTCATGAACTAAGTGCAGCAGAAGTAGAACCTAATCAGGGGCGCAAAAAAGTCTACGGCAAAGTACTCAGTGAGATTTTAGAGATTCGGTTTGCACAAGGCACAAGTACTAGATAAGCACGTGAAGATTAACTCAGGTGAAGAATTTGAGGTTGAGGAAATTCAGAGAACGTCTTCACACAAATTCTTCAAACAGTTCAGATGAGAGTCTTCAGCATACAATTGAGGAAATGAGAGAGTTGAAGAAATAGAACCTGTAGCTTGCTAAAGATAGTTGTTGACGACCATGTTCCAACTGCTCTAACAGTTGTACGTCTGGTTCGGAGCAGCTTGGTATTGAAACCAAAGGACACATAGTCCCGGGACACACAGTCCCTACCGTATTCTCCTTGAGCTAAGGACACACAGTCCTCGCCCAACACTCGTGGTAAGTCTTCAGGGCAGACTTCCAAACCCTCACAAACTTGGTCACCCGGCGATCCACAATTGAGTACTGGATGCTCTAGACCACGACGGCATCGGTCTGGAGGATACACAATCATCAATGGTAGCAAGCGTCGGTTCCACACAGGAACAACTTCTTCAGTGACGCTCAATCACTTGGGTTTTTGGTTTGGGTTTGGTGTTTGGGGTATTTCCTCACTTGATGATTTTATCTCGAAGACTGAGGAATTTGGGTTGCTCTTAATGACTAGTGTTAGTTTCTCTCGGAGAAGCAAATCAACAAGTGGTTGTGGGGGCGGCTATTTATCGCCTGGGTGCATCCCGACATGATTTGACATAAATGCCCTTTAATAATATGATCGTTGGGTGGATAAGATCTGTGACAGCTGACACGTGGCGCGGCAACGGTCGTAACTTTCAACTGTGAAAGTCCTCATGTCTCTCATATTCCTCACTTTGAGGCATTGGTAGATTTAGGCTTGGGTTGACCATCATGAGGAAATTCGTTCCGTAGTTTTACCTCGATCCCCTTTAAAAGTACGGTGTTCCTATGACTCAAGTGTAAATAAAATGAAACAGAAAGAGTAAATCTTCACACTCCAAAATCTTCAGAGTGTTTTCTTCAGAACACACCGAATTCCTCATCTTCATTATCTTCATGAGGAATATCAATTTCTTCGCAATTTCTTCGCGATCAAAGTCTTCAAGCATTGACCAAAGTCTTCACCCGAAGACATTCATTTTTAGGGGTCGAAATTCATTGAATAACTCAAACTCCTCAGCGACTTATAGAGCTTGTGTACATTCACAAACATATCAGTCTCTTAACCTGTAAGTCTTCAAACCACCAAAATCACTAAGGGACACTAGATGCACTTACACACCTTCACACAGAGGGATCCACAAGTGCTTATTCAAATTTTGTGATGAAGCATGCATAGAACTTGAGATGACATAGCATAGATAGCTAGAGAAGTGTCCTAGGCATTCTTGTCCATCCAATCGGCAAAAGATAAAACAAAAGCCAAATAACAACAATTGGATGTCTTCGAATGATTAAAATTCATGCAAACCAACATGCTCACACAATAAGAATGATGATACAAACACGGTGAACATGCACACACATCCTAGCAGCAATCAAGCACTTGGGTGATGACAAAGTCATCTATATATGAGTATATTGACATAGGAGCCAAGCAAGAATACTTGATCATATGTCATGCTCATCGTTAAGCACGAGTGGGTTACCACTTTGACATAAAAATTAATGTGTTCATATCCTTAGGATATGCTTATACTCAAGTCTTCGTGTAAATCTCCCCCTTGATATGATATCCCCACAAAGAGGGATCAACTAACCTTGGGTTTTGTCGTAGAAGACTTCAAGTAGGTGAAGTAGTGGTGGATGCTCAAAGTTGATGATCATCTTGAGTTGGGAGCAATCCTTGTTATTTTCATACTCTTCTAACCTACATGGGTTAGTCCCAAAGCAAAAGGAACATATGCAAGAATATCTATGGATATGGAGTGAAGCACAAATAGGATGATGTCCAAAGATGCATTGATTACCTAGTTCCTTGCTTACCTTTCTTGCATCCAGGGGCATCTCAACATAAACCTTAAGCTATAGCATCTTTTGAACTTCCCCCTGAAATATACTTGGAAAACACATTAGTCCAATGATGCATATGTTGTGATTAATTATCAAAACCACCCGAGGGAGCAATTGTGCTTTCATCAACCCACGGAGGGTCCTCCCGCAAGGGTTCCATGAAGAATCGGCCTTGTCTATTCCACCATGTCTTTTGTCCACATAGGACTAGCCTCACTCACGATAGATCTTCACGACGTAGGCAATCTCCTTGCCCTTACAAACTTCCTGGTTCAACTCCACAACACGAAGTAGGAGGCCCCCATGCGACACCCAATCAATCTAGGAGGCACCACCCTCCAAAAGGTAATAGATGCGGTAGAACGATGAACTGCTTGCTCTTGTGTTTCAAAAGATAGTCTCCTCAACACTCAATCACTCTCCCACAGATTTGGCATGGGTAGGAATGATTGATCTTGAGGAAAGAAACTTGGGGAGGCTAGAAATAAAGGTTCAAATGGTTGGATTGGAATCTCTCGATCTCAAGACATTAGTAGGTGGCTCTCTCTCATAAAAATGGATCTGGTAAGTGTAAGTGTGTTCTAAGTGGTTCCTCTATGAATTATAGGAGGTGGATGGGTATATATAGGCATATCCTAAAATCCAACTGTTACAACATTATTGCCCAACTCGGTGACACCGAAATGAATCTCGGTGGTACGGAGTTGCACTAAATGTTGCAACTTTTGAATTCTTGTGAGACCGATATATGAATCTCGATGGTACTGATACAATGACCTGGACGAGTTTCCAAATCTCGGTGAGACCGATTTCAAACTCGAAAATTGCGATTCTTGAAATCTTCTCAACAGAAAGTTGGTCACTGAATCTCGATGGCGCTGATGTGAAAGTTGGTAGCACTCGGATAGTATGGTTTGGCATAGGTTCTATCAAGTGGAAAATTGGTAGGGCCGAGTGGAAATAGTTGGTGGCACCGACTTTGCTGGTTTGGCTTCAGATAGAGATATTTGTGGGAGAATGGCTAAGTATTTTGGTGGCTACCTCTAAGCACTTGAGCAACCAATTCATCATAATACCTCACCCCTTTTAATAGTATTGGCTTTCCTATGGACTCAAAGTGATTTCTCACAAATGTAAAATGTAGAGTCTCCTTGCTTGAAGCTTGATCCAATCCTATTCCTTTCGTTGCATCAAGGGGCATCTCCTCACAATCCTTTAGCTAAGGCATATTTGAACTTTCCTGAAATATACTTGAATAAGATCATTAGTCCAATGATGCATATTGTTGGGGATGTTACCTGCGGTGTAACCCGCCCTAGCTGGGCCAGGTCACTAAAGGGGCGACTCATTCATTGGTAATACAAGCCTTGGCCCAAGGGGCCCAGGAGCCGGATGGCGGTTTAGGAACTATACAGAGGATAGACCGCCAAGGAGGTTTCCAGTCTTGGAAAGCACGACGACTAAGAGATAGGGAAAGCTACGATCTGTAGCATAGTCAGGACTCTTGTAAATCCTAGGGCCTCGACCTGTATATAAAGGCGAGTCCCTGGGGAAGATAGGGGCAAGTTAGAAATCATCGAGAGCTAGGTCAGGCGAGTTACGCCCTCCTTGTAATCGAAACCATCATCAATCTACACAAAGCAGGACATAGGCTTTTACCTCCACTCGAGGGGACGAACCTGGGTAAATCTGAGTCTCGCTTTCTCTCACCCCCTTTGAGTCGCCACCAAGGTGCGATGTCTCCATCCTTAAGTCCTTTCACGAGGACATCTGCCGTGACAAAACCACGACAGTTGGCGCCCACCATGGGGCTAGCGCACGGTGGAGTTGAGTTCACAAAGGGAGCCCTACCAGGGTCAGAAAGCTATGTGATCGGCATCATGACGAAGAGTCGCCGCGGAAGGTACTACATCGACAACTCGCTATGGGCTCCAGAAGCCGGTTCAGTCGAATCTGGTTATAGAGTCCCCTTCGGCAATATCAACATCTTCATCGGCATGATTGGAACGCCCGTGCCTGAGCCAGACACCTCCACCGATATTGTCGAGCCGGCCAAGTACGTCCTCCCCATCACACGACAGGACAAGAGACGCCACGTTTTTGTCGGTTTTACGCAGGGAACCAACGTACAAGACGAACCGGCGATCCAGGAGGTCACCCCATCAATTCTGACGGCGAGTCATCCATGGGCGAGACATATTCAATCCATCCCCTTCACGAAGGACAACTTGGAGGGTTGTCACTCGCAATGGACCCCGAGATTCTTGAAAGATCCCGTCCACAAATCGCCATCTATATGGCAGGGGCGGCTGAAAGGACGTGGATGTCGCCTAGAGGGGGGGGGCGTGAATAGGCGCTTTAAAATAATTAAGGTTTAGGCTTGAACAAATGCGGAATAAAACTAACGTTTAATATGTCAAGCACAAAATCTCAAACAACTAGGCTCACCTATGTGCACCAACAACTTATGCTAAGCAAGATAAACAACTAAGTGATAGCAAGATATATGACAAGAGACAATATGGCTATCACAAAGTAAAGTGCATAAGTAAAGGGTTCAGGTAAGAGATAACCGAGGTACGCGGAGACGATGATGTATCCCGAAGTTCACACCCTTGCGGATGCTAATCTCTGTTGGAGCGGTGTGGAGGCACAATGCTCCCCAAGATGCCACTAAGGCCACCGTAATCTCCTCATGCCCTCGCACAATGCAAGATGCCGTGATTCCACTAAGGGACCCTTGAGGGCGGTCACCGAACCCGTACAAATGGCAAACCTTGGGGGCGGTTACCGAACCCGTACACGTGGCAACCCTTGGGGGCGGTTACCGGTACCTGTACAAATTGCTCAGGGCAATCTCCACAACCTAATTGGAGACCCCGACGCTTGCCCGGAGCTTCACACCACAATGATTGAGCTCCGAGACACCACCAAGCTTCTAGGACGTCAAAGCATCCACGAAGAACAATATCTAGGGTACTAAGTACCAAAGGTAATAAGCTTCTCAAACTTCACTTCCACGTATCACCATGGAGAACTCAAACCGATGCAACCAATGCAATGGCAAGAACACACGAAGTGGTCAAGTCCCTCACACTCAATTCTCTCCACAACAAGGAAAGCTATGGAGAAATATGAGAGGAAGAACAAGGAACTCACAAAGAACTCCAAGATCAAGATCCAAGGGGTTCCCCTCACATAGAGGAGAAAGCGATTGGTGGAGATGTGGATCTAGATCTCCTCTCTTTTTTCCCTCAAGAACAAGCAAGAATCATTGGAGGGATTGAGAGTAAGCAAGCTCTAAGAATGTCAACAATGGAGGTAGAACAAGAGCTCAACAAATGGATGAGGCCAAGGGGGAAGAAGACCCCCTTTATAAAGTGGGGGAAGGAATCAGACCGTTACCCCCACTCTCTGCCCGAGCTCCAGCGGTACTACCGCTGGCTGTAGTGGTACTACCGCTGGCACTCCAGCGGTACTACCGCCAGCTAGCGGTACTACCGCTGGCCCCAGCGGTACTACCGCTGGGCCCCTGGTAGTGCAAAGGCACTACCACCGCCAAGAAAGTCTTCGCAAAAAGGTCCGTCCACGAACAACCGCTAGGCAGGCGGTACTAAGCTCCTGGAGCGGTACTACCGCTGACCAGGGGCGGTACTACCGCCAGCCAGCGGTACTACCGCTAGGTCCAGCGGTACTACCGCTCGCCACTGAAACAACCATAACTTTCGCATACGAGCTCCGAATCGAGCAAACCCAAGCTTGTTGGATTCAGGACGACAAGAGCTATCCAAACAGCGAAAATGCCAATGATCTAGAGATGTGAGACCTCTATGAATGAAGAACCGGCAAAAACTCCAACATCGAAAACATCATAGTAGATGCATATGGACTCCGTTTTCGATGAAATCGAGCTTGTCACGAAGATGACCATAAGCTCTAAAACTCACAAAGAGAAACACCAAACAAGAACCAAGAAGTAAGATGCAAGGATGCAAATGGTTTGAGCTCTCAGCGAACGATACGATCAAGCTACTCAGTTGAGAGCCCCCCTTGATAGTACATCAATCTATCCTGAACAGAAAACCTATCAAGGTCAAACCTATACCTTGCACCTCGTCCTCTTGAGCTAGATGATGATGATCTTGCCTTCCTCAAGATGGACCACCTTTCTTGATTGTGTTGTCTTGATGAAGACTAGTTGATTTCTCCCCCATACTCACTATGGGTGAGCCACTCTTCAGCATATCTTCACAAGTCCATTGCCACCACAACGGACGACAAGCTTCAAGCATGATATCTTCGTGCTGACCCGCTTGAACTTGCACATCGCAATCTTGATGACGATCACAACTTGACGTCGTACTTCATGAGTTGTATGAGATCTTACCTTTGACGCAAGCCCATGGAAACACACCTAACCCCCACATAGAACTCTCAAGAAGACCATGGGTTACTACACAAACACATAATGGACAATGCTTACCATACCATGGGATCACTTGATCCCTCTCGGTACATCTTGCACGCTTTGTGTGTTGATCATCTTGATTTACTCTTTGTCTGAGATCTTGATCAACCATGTGTCTCTATGACCATTCTTTGGATAATACCTTGAATACCATCTTGGTCATCATATAAACTCCTTGAACCCAACAGATGGACTTCAAGAAGTGCCTATGGACAAATCCTATAAATGTAACTTAAGGCAACCATTAGTCCATAGGAATTGTCATCAATTACCAAAACCACATATGGAGATATATGCTCTAACAGCGGCACAACCTCAACAAAACCCGACCGACAACAATGAGACCGGCGAGACGTCAAATACCCCGGCTCAAGCCATGGCGGACTTATCGGCGGAGGTCACCAGGCTCGTGACAACCGCTGTGACGCCGGAGAATTAGGAATCGATCAACGCCGAGCTGGCGAAGCTACGAGAGGCGATGGCCAAGGCCCAGCGAGACGTGGAAGCGGAAGCCGCCAGGATGGAGACGCAGCAGACCATGATCGTTGCGGAGATGGAATGTTTAAACACCGAAGGCTGGCGGATCGAGATACAACAGCGTGCGTCCGATGCCATTCACCAAAGGAGGCATCACGGACGCCTCCCGGACGACTTACATCGAACTTGCCTCTTCGACACCCCGCGCACTCCTGGGGCGGGACCTAATCGACCTTTCCAAGCCGCTCCAGGGGGAGGTCCGGTTCAACCACCTAACCCGCCACCGCCTCAACCGATGGATGCCCATGCAACCCACTTCCAGACACCATGAGGCCACTTCTCAAACCCCGTGGATAATGTGTTGGCGGCAACCCGCCACCTAGAGTCCCTCCCCATCTATGGAAACTCCTCGGCCGAGGTAGAGGCAAGAAACGCCATCGAGATGCTGAAAACAGCAGTGGTCCAGCATGCGCAATACTCACACAGCCTTGACCGGTTACACTCCGTGCCCCAGGCGAGTCACACCAGGAGTCTCCACGAGGACCAACCCGTAGTGACCAGCGGGCAATGACGTTTTCCTCAGACCAACCCGCTCGGGAGGCCTGATACGCGAGCCCAAGACATTGTGGATGCAGCGCGAGCCGCGCGTCAGATGGAGACGGCAGCCACGGCGGGTCAGGGTTATCCGGCTTATACCCAGACACCTCCCGCACCGCTCAATGCCGGAGGCAAGCACATTCAGGTGTCGTGTCTCACGCCCGCTCTACGCAATGAGTGGATGCCTAAGGATTTCAAAGGACCAAGGAAGGTACCCAATTACACACCAGATCTCGAACCAGGGTCATGGATTGAGAGTTACGAGCTTGCAATGGACATGCTCGACGTAAACGAGGCGGTTTTCACCAAGTATTTCACTATGATGCTTGAAGGAACGGTGCATGCGTGGTTGAAAAACTTGCCGCATAACTCCATGAACACTTGGGCAGAGTTAAAGGAGCGCTTCATCAAAAATTTCAGAGGGACTTGCAAACACCCGATGACCATCGTCGACTTACAACACTGCGTCCAGCGGCCAGACGAGTCAGCCCATCACTGGACTCGATGAGTCGCAGAAGTTATTCATTCATCACATGGCATCTCGGCGGCTCAAGCAGTGTTGATTCTGGAGAAAAATTGCCATTATGAGCCTCTAGTGCTGAAGCTGGGGCGACTTAAGCGTAAAGTGCAGGACATGGGCGAGTTGATGGATACCCTCACCAGATATGCCGAGTCAGATGACACCAAGGATCCTGGAGAGGACAACGACAAGGCTAGCACCGCCAGGAGGGGCGACTCGTCGAAGGGGCACTCTCAGTTTCAAGGCCGGGGTAACCACCACCATGGCGGGCAAGGCAAAAAGAGACAACAGGAAGGTCCCATAGATTACGTTGCTAACACCAATACCGGCAATGGAAACCAGCGCTAGAAGAAGCGGGGTTTCAGTGGGAAGAAGCCGCGCAACTATCATGAGATGCTCAAAGGCCCTTGCCAACAGCATGCTATGGCTGAGGGGCCGGCGACCAACTCTTGGGAGGATTGCTACGTGATGCAGGAGTTCCGAGCTGAGGCGCTCAAGAAAGGCCAAGGAGGTGATCAGGGTCAGCGACAGGAACAGTTCGGCGCGCCCGGGTCACGCCAGAGCCCGTTCGGCGGTTTTCCTAACCCAGGTCCACATGGCGGGTCACAGCCCAACATCGGACAATACCAATTTCACAACCAACAAAAGTATAACCCGCCAGGAGTGTTTCAGCAACCACCCCTGCAAGGGGATCTGCAACGACATGACGATCGTAGCGGTTTCCAGAATAGCCCTAAGAAGCTGAACAACGGGCAATATCATGTGTTCACCACCAGCACCTGCAAACGGGATCAGAAGGTGAAACATAGAACTTTCAGCGTGGCTGAGGCGGCGCTCCCGAGGTACCTTCACTAGTCTGAACAACCCATAACCTGGAGTAGGGAGGATCAACCGCCCCAAGTTGATAACCCTGGCGACTTAGCTTTGGTCGTGGCTCCCCAAGTCGGAGGATACACCCTTTCCAAAGTCCTTATGGATGGAGGCAACATCATTAACATCCTATACTTCGAAACCTTTCAAAGGATGAATCTCTTGGAGAAAGACTTGATGTCATTGTCCAGGGTTTTCCACGACATTGTTCCGGGTAAGTCGGCATATCCAATTGGGAGAATTAAACTTAACGTGGCTTTTGGCACAAAGTCTAATTACAGGAGCGAGTCACTCATGTTCGACGTGGTCAAAATCAAAAACCCTTACCATGCATTGTTTGGAAGGCCGGCTTACGCCTGATTCATGGCTCGCCCATGTTATGTTTACCTCAAGCTCAAGATGCCTGGTCCTAAGGGGCCTATCACAATTACCGGGGACAGGAAGATAGCCCAAGAGTGCGAAGAAGGAGACGCAGCTTATGCTGAGACGGCTTGCGCGACCGAGGAGCTCAAGTTTCACCAAGCCAATGTTGATCCGGCAGACATGACGCCACTCAAGAGGCCAACAATCGACTCTGAGCCGCCCCTCAAGTTTAAACCAATGGATGATACCAAGGTTATAGACTTCACGCCTGGTGACTCAACCAAGCAGTTCACTATTGGGACGGGTCTGGATCCCAAATTGGAAAGCGCGCTCATCGAATTCATCCGTGAGAATCGGGATATCTTCGCATGGAAACCTTCTGAAATGCTAGGTGTACCGAGAGAATTCGTTGAGCACCATCTTAATACTGACAAGTAAAGCCAGTTCGGTAGTACCTTCGCAGGTTTAATGAGGAGCGACGTAAGGCGATTGGAGAGGAAGTCACCCGACTTTTGGACGCCGGGTTCATCATCGAGGTTTTCCATCCTGAATGGTTGGCTAACCCGGTCTTGGTGCTAAAAAGAACGGAACTTTCTGCATGTGCATTGACTACACCGACCTCAACAGAGCGTGTCCGAAGGATCCCTTCGCCCTTCCCCGCATTGATCAAATCACCGACTCAACGGCGGGTTGCGAGGGTTTGTGTTTCTTGGATGCTTATTCAGGATACCACGAGATCAAGATGGCGGTGGCATACCAGGAGAAAACGTCCTTCATAACCCCCTTCGGAGCCTTCTGTTACGTGTCTATGCCATTCGGGCTCAAGAGTGCAGGGGCGACTTGTCAACGTTGCATCCAAAATTGTTTGCATAACCAGATCGGTCGTAATGTCCACGCTTATGTGGATGACATTGTAGTCAGATCTCAGAAGAAAGAGTCGCTCTTGGAGGATCTCAAGGAGACTTTTGACAATTTGCGCGTATACCAGATGCGGCTTAACCCCACCAAGTGCGTGTTTAGTGTTCATGCAGGAAAGTTATTGGGTTTTATGGTGTGAGAACGCGGAATTGAAGCTAACCCGGACAAAATTAAAGCGATTACTTCGCTAGGAAAGCCGGCTAATATTAACCAAGTCCAGCGCATGGCGGGTCATATCGCGGCTCTAAGTCGTTTTATAAGTCGCCTTGGGGAGAAGGCCATCCCTCTTTATCAGCTGCTCTAGAAAGCTGATCAATTCGTATGGACGGACGAAGCCAACAAAGCCTTTGAAGCCTTGAAGCGACAATTGGTTAAGCCGCCAGTGCTGGCGGCTCCAACGGACAAGGAGCCTATGCTTTTGTACATCACGACCAATTCTAAAGCAGTGAGTGTGGCAGTGGTTGTCGAGCGGAAGGAAGATGGAAAGGAATACCCGGTTCAACGACCAGTATATTTTAGCAGCAAAGTCCTGACCATCTCCAAACAACGCTACCGCATTGGCAGAAGCTGGTCTTTGGGGTGTTTATGGCGAGTCGGAAGCTGAAGCATTACTTCCAAGAGCATCCCATCACGGTAGTCAGTTCTTCCCCCCTTGGTGACATTATACAAAATCGAGAAGCAACGAGACGGATTGCTAAGTGGGCCATTGAGTTGGGGCCTCATCACGTGCGATATACTCCCCGTACAGCTATTAAGTCTCAAGCACTAGTGGATTTCATCAACGACTGGACCGAGATGTAAATTCCACAGGATAGGCCCGATCACACATATTGGACCATCTATTTCGACGGATCCAGGCAGTTGGAAGGCTCGGGGGCTGGTGTGGTGATAACCTCGCCTCAGGGTGACAAATTTTGCTATGTCCTTCGGCTCATGTTTCCATGTACCAACAACGCAGCAGAGTATGAAGCCTTGCTCCATGGACTGTGACTCGCCAAAGAGATGAATCTCACGCGAGTCAGATGTTTGGGTGACTCAGATTCGGTGGCATATCAGGTTTCTAGCACCTGGGATTCTAGAGATCCCTTGATGGCGGCTTACATGCGAGCTGTGTCGGATGTAGCAGGTCACTTTCATGGTTATCAAGTGGATCACATTGACCGACGACTCAATGAAGTAGCAGATGCTCTTTCCCGTCTTGGTTCACAGCCTAAGCCGGTTCCTCCCAATGTATTTTTGGTTGTATTACATAACCCTTCGGTGAGGCTACCTTCAGAGGAAGATTTGGCGGTGCCGGACCCCGAGTCTCAACTTGTGGCGGCTCTTCGTGCCACCCCGGATTGGGCAATTCCCTACATGGCGTATCTCACACGAGGCAATTTACCCACGGATGAGTTATTGGATCGCCAAATCGTCCGTCGGTGCAAATCCATGGTCATACACAACGACGAGTTGCACAAGCGAAGCACCTCAGGGGTATTTCAAAGGTGTGTCTCTTCTGAGGAAGGATGTATGATCCTCAATGAAATTCATGCAGGCGACTGTGGTCATCGTGCCGGGTCACGCTCCTTGGTTTCTAAGTCCTTTAGACATGGGTTTTATTGGTTGACGGCTCACGCAGATGCGGAAGACATAGTCCGCCGATGTGATGGTTGCCAGCAATTTGGACGTCAGATGCACGTGCCGGCTCAGGAGTTGCGGATGATTCCAATCACTTGGCCGTTTGCAGTCTGGGGGCTTGACATGGTTGGTCCTTTCGAGATGTCGTCTAATAAAAAGACTCACTTATTGGTGGCGGTTGACAAGTTTACTAAGTGGGTCGAGGCAGAACCCGTTAGTAGCTGTGATGCAGATACGGCTGTCAAATTCTTGAAAAATTTGATTTTCCAGTTTGGATACCCTCATAGTATCATTACTGACAATGGTACTAATCTATCAAAGGACGCAATGCAAGAGTTTTGCGGTCGAGAGCATATCCGGCTTGACGTTTCTACAGTCGCACATCCCCAGTCTAATGGGCAGGCAGAAAGGGTGAATCGGGAAATACTGAAAGGAATCAAGCCCCGGCTTATGGTGCCTTTGGAATGTACTCCAGGATGTTGGGTGGAAGAGTTGCCCTTAGTATTGTGGAGCATCAGGACCACCCCCAACCACTCCACGGGTTTTACTCCTTTCTTTCTGGTCTACTGGGCAGAGGCGGTGTTGCCAAGTGACATCATACACGATTCACCGCGAGTCGCCGCCTATGTGGAACAGGACAACGAGTTGGCACGACAAGATTCATTGGATGCTTTGGAGGAAGAGCGAGACTTGGCTGCGTCACGGCCGGCGATCTATCAACAGAACTTGCAACGCTACCACAACCACCGTGTCAAGAGCCAGACTTTTCAAGAGGGCGACTTAGTGCTCCGGTTGATTCAGGATCACACTGGTATGCATAAGTTATCACCTCCATGGGAAGGACCGTTTGTCATCAGCAAGAATCTTCAGAATGGCTCGTACTACTTGGTGGATCTTTGCCCAGATCAGCCAACTACGGAGGCTGAGACAACTCGCCCGTGGAATATATCCCACCTGCGGCATTACGACACCTAGAGCCATGGGCTCCTTTCTTTTTTACAAATCTCAGAACCTGTAATCTTTTATTTATAAAGCAATAAAACCGGCACCCACGAACTTCGGGGTCCTTTGACTATTCAGCTTCTGGAAAGCATGAGTCTTTATTGATCTATGAGTTGTCCAAACATGGACACTATCAGTGCCAAAGAGCATAAGTCGCCATGCTGCACTTATTTCAAAACTGGGTACTGATAAGCCAAAGAGGACCAGTCGCCACGTTGCACGGTTCAAACATGGGCACCTTATATGATTTTGAGAATTAAGCCGGCTTACTTGGGGGCTACTAGTTCCCAAGTCGTTTTGCAGTAAGAGCATACACGCTTCTACAATCCTATGTCTGACTCTTCCCTAATCATAGGTCACTTGGGGGCTTCCACTCACTGAGTTCAGCCTGAATACCCTCTTGGCTAGCGAAAAATTACCGCATTACAAATGGTTATACTGGACTATGTGTTGGACAAGTCGCCATATGGACCTATGTACATTGGGCGAGTCAATCCGTTATTTGGACCCTGAACTCGCCTTGGTTAAAACATAAAAGGTACCGGCCGGAGCCACACATGGAAAATAGAGAAACCATTGGTTCACTGAACCTGCTTCAGTGAAGCTTGACTCGCGCCTGATCAGCCGGTCTAAACAATATGGGCTGTTGCAAAAGCCTTCTTGGGGTAACACTAGAGTTTTGCAAACTCGTCTTATCCTGTCGCAACTCATTGAGTCGACGAATTTTATGATTATCTTGGTTGCACGGCCACAAGGTTTCGTAACACCCTTGTATAACTTGCCGCGACTCATTGAGCCGGTCTTTTTTCATAACGCACCGCGACTCATTGGGCCGGTTTTTAACGATTATTTGCCATGACCCAGGGGGCTGGTTTATCTTCTGCCATAACTCACTGAGTCGGCGTGTAGTGTTTTTTTTCCTGACACACAGGGTGAAGATTTTTATGTCAAACTATGACACTTCCTCTCTTATCAAGCAGAAGGATTGTAAAAGGCGATTCATGATACACAAAAAGGATAAAGTATTCAGCAATGTCAAGCAGAAGACATAGGCGGAAGACTGTTTTCCTACAATCTAACAAACTATTACATGGCTCACACGGCCAAGTCGGGCATCATCTCCTGATCAAGAAGAGATCATATTGTTTTTAAAGCAATGATTACATCCTAAGAATACTCAAGCTGCCTCCGGGTCGCCTTGCCTCGAGCTTTCGGCACCTTCAATTTGTAAGTCGCCCAGCTTCCAGTTACACTTGAACAAGGCGACGAACTCATCTTCATCGTTAAGGAAGGTCGATAGATCTGCTTCAAAGTCGAAGGGATTTTTGGACCGGCGAAGAGTCAGACTGGTAATTCCATACGACGGAGGAGTCACCCTCTTGTTGCTATCATCATACGCAGCTTGGTATTTGTTTAAATCCAAGTTGGCTGCTAGTTTATGCGCCGCAAAGCAGGACTCTTTGATTACTCAGTGGTTATCTTCTTCGTGAACTCCGACCCGTCGTCTTTCAGTTCAGGATAGCCAGCAGTTACCTCCTTTTGCTTCAGCTCGGGAGCATAGGCCAGACACCGGTTTAGGGTATTCAGGGCTCCCTTCCGGGCGACTGATCTCTTCAGCTCCTCCACTTGAGGAGGCAACGTAGACAAGTAGCAAAGCATGCTCTTGATGTACTTAACTGGCTCTTTGTGGCCCATCATTGCTTTTATAGTCAACATGCTCCCCGTATACAACTGCTCGGTGAAAGTATACATCGCCTTTAGTTTCAGCATGCAGTCGCCTTGGAGATTGGCGGCTCGCGGACCTATATAGGATAAATCCGTGTTTGTTAGTCTTGGCAAACTAGACTGATTTTTCGATGAAGGGAATTGATCCTTACCAAACATGGCTTGAGTCATGTTGGAGATGTGTTTTTTCAAGCCGGAGAGCTCTTGCTGGGCGGTTTCTAGTTTCTCCTCGGCTTGCTCAGCCCGCTTCAGGATGGCGGCTTGGTCAGCTTTGGCTTTCTTTTCAAGCTTCTGGTGATCAGCCTTCATTTTTTCTATTTCAGCCAGGACCACCTGATACTTCTTCTCAGACTCAGACCGAGCATTCTGCTGTTTGGCTACATTTTTCCTTAAATCAGCTAGGGATGACTCGACCTGGATCACAGATTCCTGCAAAACAAAATTTGGGGAGACAAGTCTCAAAACTATTGCAAGCAATATTCCTGACACTTGGGGGATAATGTATGATTCTATTCGAAGTCATACAAAATACAAGACCCGACTCATCTTTCAACAGATGACCCGACCCTTGGGGGCAACAAGTTGAAGATTTTAACTATATTCAAGACCTGGCTCATCTTTCAAAAGATGAACCGACCCTTGGGGGCTACATGTTGAAGATTTTTACTAAATACAAGACCGACTCATCTTTCAAAAGATGACCCGGCCCTTGGGGGCTACAGGTTGAAGATTTTTACTATATTCAAGACCCGACTCATCTTTCAAAAGATGACCCGACACATATGTTGTGATCAACTATCAAAACCTCCTCAGGGAGCAATTGTGCTTTCACTCCTTTGCAGTCTCACAGAGTGGGTAGGGCCATCACTTGCTGGTGGGCTCACAAGTGGTGGGGGGTGGGCCGCTGCGCCCTGGACGGTTGGAGGTGGGTCGAGCGACCCTCGGCTAGTTCGGCTGCACTGCTGTGATTGGGCCACCAACCGCACGGGGGAGTTGGCTCCTAGGGCTACCCCCAAGGCGTCCTTCCCTAGATCCTGACCCTGCCTCCTCCTCCCACTCCGTGCAACCGCCTCCACCCCGACTACCTCGCCCCCGCACCCACATGCAACCCCGTCGGCCCGGCATGCCCCTCACCCCACCCGGCGCCTCCTTCCCTGCCAGCTCCGGCCCCGCGACGCTCCTGGCCATCTTGCTCGGTCCCCCTTCTCCTTTGGGCATGACCTTGGTCGCCCTGGTGGCGATGCCTCACAAGGTTGGTGACGGAGGGAACAAGCCCAAATGCCGCGCTGAGGGCAGGGATGACCGGCGCACGGAGGATGCATGGTGGCCCTCCCTTGATGCCGAGCAGCGTGAGGCTCACCTCCCTAATTCCATGCTCAAAGGAAAAGCTGCCAAGGGGGAGGACGACCATCGTGATGATCGTCGTGGCGACCGTCATGACAACCGGAACTGTGAGTTGTGTGTGAAGAACTGGCGGGCTCGAACCACGACAGAGATCGCTGCTCCTTCCTTTACTGTTCTCGGTCGCCGATTCGCTCTGGACATGGTGAGCCCCCCGCAGCACTGCAACCCGCTGCATTGGTAGGCACAGTTCCACCGGCCGGTGCTAGTAACCGCAACAAGGGTGCATTTGCTAAGAAGAAGAAGAAGAAGAAGGGTGCCTTGTATCAAGGCGGCATGCCTGGGACCTCCTCCTTGGTGACGAACACTGTAGTGGCTCCTAGGGCCTCGGCTGATGATACTACTATGTCGACGGTTGCGATGTGCTTCAAGTGCGGGATGGAGGGGCACTGCCAGGTGGATTGCAAGCTCCCTCCATCGCGTTTCAAGTGCAAGGGAACTGATCATCCTGCGCTGCTTTGGATATGCTGTAGATGACCTTGGTTTCTACCACATGAACCTCTCAGTGCCAGAGGCTTTTCCCTTTCTGTTGGCACTCATCACTGTCCGCGGTGGCAGGATGGCCTCTACAGCTATCATAATCGACTAGCTCCCGCACTTGTTCTGACCGGATTGGTATTGGGAAGTGACCCCGGTCTCTGACCACGAGTTCACAACCATCTTCTCGGACCCGATGAGCCTACGCTATGGCACACACATGATACATCTTCAACGTATCTACTTTTCCAAACACTTCTGCTCTGGTTTCGACCTCTATTTTGCATGATTTGAATGGAACTAACCTGGACTTACGCTGTTTTCAGCAGAACTACCTTGGTGTTATTTTTGTACAGAAATAAAAGTTCTCAGAATTGGATGAAACTTTTTGTGAATTATTTATAGAATATATAAGGATTTATGGAGCAAAGAACCACCGGAGGGTGGCTGTCTATGGGCCACAAGCGAACTGGGTACGACCAACCCCCTTGGCCATGCCCACATGGCTTGTGGGGCCAACGTGGCTCCCGCACTCTAATTTCACTCCTATAAATTTACATCTTCATAGAAAAAATCAAATAGAAGTTTTCACCGTGTTTTACACAATGGACCAGTCGCCACCTCGTGTTCTTCCTCGAGAGGGCTAATCGAGAGTCCGTTTGGGGCTTCATAGTGGGGGATTCGTCGCTGTTGTCAACACCAACCCATATTCATAAACACCCTCATGATGCTCACCACCGGGAGTGAGTAATTCCTTTGTAGGCTTGCTGGACGGTGGTGGGATTGGATGAGATTGATCATGTAATCAAGTTAATATTGAAAGGGTTTGATCCCTAGTATCCACTATGTTCTGAGATTGATGTTGCTATGACTTTGCTATTCTTAATGCTTATTACTAGGGCCCCACTGCCATGATTTCGGATGTGGACATATTATGTTTTCACAAATATAATATTGATTTGGATCCTATCTTGCAAGTTTTATGCACCTATTACGTGTCTGGTTCCGCATACCCCAAGGTGACAATAATTGTGATTCTTTCTAGTGATTGCCGTAATTTGAGGAGTTCATGTATTCACCATGTGTTAATGCCTTGTTCTGGTTCTCTATTAAAAGGAGGTCTTAATATCTCTTAGTTTCCAATAGGACCCCGCTGCCACGGGAGGCTAGGAGAAAATATGTCATGCAAGTTCTTATCGCTAACACGTATGACTATATACGAAATACATGCCTACATTATATTGATGAACTAGAGCCAGTTGTCTTTGGCCCTAGTGTATAACTGTTACATGATTAATGTCACCTAAATCATTATCCAACACCGATCCATGTGCCTACACTTTACATATACTGAATCCCGCTAAGTTACTACCGCTATTGTTACTGTCAAACTTGCTACTATCGCTACTATTACTGAAATTGCTAATTTCACTATTATTGCTACTCCTATTATTTGCCGTGCTACTAAAGCTTTGCTGCAGAGGGATATCCGATGTGTGATTGAATTGACAACTCGACTGTCAAGGCCAATAAATATTCTTTGATTCCCCTTGTGTTGAATCAATAAATTAGGGTGGTATACTACCGTGAAGACTGTCGCGATCCCCTATACTTGTTGGTTATCAAGACCTTTTTGTGGTTCCTTGGCCAAGGAGCATAGATTTATTTATTGTGTTAACTTGAGGATATCCAATTGCCACTGTGAGGAATCTGAAAAATAATCGAACTAAGATCGTCCCCTCTCGCATCAGAGGAGGTAAGCAACTGCCATCTAGCTCTGCTTTTGATTCACCTACTGTTTTGAATCACCTTGTTACACCACCACCTGTTGATCGTCCTCATATGTCACATGAACTTGATGATGCTACTTATGAAATTAATTATGTTACTACTCCTATGTTTGATGAAACTAAAACTGTGCTGCTGAGTGAATTACTTGATACTCATATCGCTAAAGCTAGTGAACTTGAAAATGCTGAAACTGATGAGGATTTTGAATCACCTATTACACATCGCCCTCCTAATATATATGAATCGCCTTATGTACCCGAGAGCTATGTTATGGATGGTGAGGTAGCTAGGGACTTTATTGCATGTTAAAATAGAGATGATTTGAAGAAACAGTTGGGAAACATTGCAAGGGAAACAAATATTAGATCCATGATAATATAACTACTATGTGAATATAAGAAAACATAACCATTATGTTGTCTTTCTTGTTCAATGTGAACTATTTGATCAAATGTGGAAATAATTGATGGGGGATCACAATCATAGAAGATGTCCAAGATATTATATTTATATGTAAAAAATTTCTTACTTCAATATTCTTTCAATAATTGTTCAAGTGACCAATGTTATGGTTGCTAACTTCTAATAAATTTTATTTCTTATACTCTTAGTATGTTAAGTCACTACTCCCCATGGGACAAACATATGAAGCATATATAATTTCATGTTTTATGACATTCCATTCATTCAACATTTTCTCTTAGGATATAAGTGAAGCTTAAGAGTAATCATCAAATTACTCTAAACGATATATAAGTGAAGTCCATAGAGCATTCTTCAATAAATATAGGAAGAACAATATCCAACTCAAAATATATAAGTGAAGCACGCGAAGCATTCTACAAAGCCATACTTAAAAGGTTAAAGTGAAGCACATGAAGCATTCTATAAATCAACCAACGATTATATCATACCATCATGGTGCATAGAATAAAGGGGAATAGTAAACACAAAATATGCTCCAAGAATAACACATGTGAACGAATGAAAACATAGGATCAACATTGGCTAACCGATAATTGTTGACGAAGAGAGGTGGGATGCGTAGCATCCCCAAGATTAGATGCTTGAAACTTCTTGTAATATTTACTTGGGGTGTCTTGGGCATCCCCAAGTTTGAGATTTTGTATCCCGTTCAATCCTGTCATATCCCGGTTTCACCTCAGTCTCAAAAAACTTCATCCACTCAAAAGGTGAAAAGAACTCGTGAGATAGGTTAGTACACATAAGAATAAATCTATACTTCATGTACTGCCAAAAAGTTTCATAATAATTTCCAAACATTAGGTATTGTATACTATCATTTCCACAATTTATATCTACCAATATAAGCCATGAAAACTCTAGGATAAGTAGATAACAAAACTATAGCAGCAATCTGTCCAAACAGAACAGTGTGTAGTAATCAATTTAAACAGTGTACTACTGTATCTCCAAATATTCTAAAAATTTAGGACAAGCTAAATAATTTGTTTGGTAGTACTGTGAAAAATTGTAGAAACTTTAAAAGTTTCAGTGAAATCACATAATTCAAATACTATAGAATTTTTTTTTGTTTTTGTACAGCACAACTCACACATGCAATTCAAGCATTCTAAAGGCAATTCTTGAAACTTTTTATTGAAAAACAAGATTATAAAGAAGATCAAGTAAATACTAACAAACTAAAATGAATCTCCAAGAAAAACACATATTATGTGACGAATAAAAATATAGCTCCAAGTAAGATATACCGATAGTGTTGAAGACAAAAGAGGGGATGCCATCCGGGGCATCCCCAAGCTTAGACGCTTGAGTCTTCCTTGGATATTACCTTGGGGGTTCCTTTGGAAGCCCCCAGATTAGGGTCTTGATGCTCTTTATTCTCCTCATATCGGTATCTCACTCAAAACTTGAAAACTTCAATCATACATAACTTAACAGAAACCTCGTGAGATCCGTTAGTACAATAGGCAAATCATAAACTTTAGGTACTGTTATAAATTGATTCATATTTAATTATTGCTTAAATTTCTGTATTCTAACTTCTCCATGGCTTATTCCCCTGATACAATCCATAGCATCATCAAAACAAGCAAACTATGCAAGCAAAAACATAATTTGTCTAAAACAGAACAGTCTGTAATGCTCATCACAAATACCAAACTTCTGTAACTTAAAACATTCTGAAACATTAGGAGGATATGGGATTTTTATAATAATTTTGTGTAAAAAATTCATATAAAAACGCTTTCTAGTAAAATCATAGAAATTCTGCACTAGACGTCAAAGTTTCTGTTTTTGCACTGTATCAATTCTACTTATCATCCTAAAGGCTTTACTTTGCACATTATTGAAATAAGAGAAACAAAACATGATTAATACAGTAGCTTAATCATGTGGACACACAAAAACAGAAAGGATAAGTGTTTGGTTTTCTCCCACCAAGCGCTTTTCTTTAAAGCCTTTTAGCTAGGCATGATAATTTTAATGATGGTGACATAAGGATAGTTGATGAAACATGCAAAAGAGCATCATGAATATTATGACAAGAACATTATTTTTATGGTACAGTGGTATATACAAGGGGATAATTATTTTTACGAGAAACTTTCATGAATAAATCTACATTGTTCCCATGAGAATGAACACAAGTGTTCTAGGTCGACCCTCACTTCTCCAATGCATAGCTTTCCAACCGATTCCCTTGTAAAAGGCAACTATTTTCGTGTGTTTTTAATTTTTAATTTTTAAATTTGCTTCACACACAACTAAAGAAATAAAACAAGAAAACAGAAACAGAAGGAAAACAAAATCTACTTAGTGATAGAAGCAAACAAACACACACGAAAATATTAACCCCACGCTATTGCTCCCGTGCAACGACACCACAAAAGAGCTTGATAATCCCCAGGTGCATGGAATCATCATAGCAATTTCCAAAGATGGAAGTGGTAAGTATGAAGTGTCGAACCCACAAGGATCTAAAGGTAAGATCAATATTCTCTCAGGTCCTATTTTCCACTGATACGACTCTACATACACCATACTCTTGCTTCTATCTAGTAACGAAAAATAAAACCATGTTGTCGGTATAGAGAAGATAGCTTTGCATGATATTGGAGAACTAAAATATGAAAAATAGTTTCTGCACCGAATAGAGTTATAATATATCACAATATATTACAAATAGTGACTGTGGAATAATGACGGTATGGTGTGCGGAATCATCCTAGGCAATTGATAACAAGATTAGTAATCATTCTTGCAATTTTATATGAAGGAGAGGCATGAGATAACATACTTTCCGTACTTGGATCATATGAACTTATGATTGGATATCTAGCAATCATTCACCACTACTAGAAATCATTAAACCATAACATTAAACATCAAGTCCCCTTTACTCCCATATGCAAACAACTCCCTTACTCGGATGTAAGCTTCTGTCACTCTAACCACCCACTATGAGCGAATCATGAACATATTTCAAACCCTAAAGCGAGAATTCCCTCACGTGTGCGCACCACGAAGGGCACCATAGGAGAACACAAAAATAAAACACACACTCAAATCAATCAAGATCATTAATCAACCAAAATGACAACATAAATCTACTCAAACATCATAGGATGGAAACACAACATTGATTAATAATATATGGAATGAAACACCATGTTCAAGTAGGGGATTATAGCGGGGTGCGGGAGGGCGGATTATCAAAGATAGATGGAGGAAGGTGATGGGGACGATGATGTTGATGAAGACGATCATTGCGGTGATGGTTCTTCCTGTAGCACTCCGGCGCCACCAGAAGAGAGGGGGAGAGAGAGACTCCCCCCTTAAGTTTCCTCCTTCATGGCCTCTTACTATATGGGGATAGGTTCTCCCCTGTCATCCTTGGCCGCCATGGCTCTGGAGGGGCGAAAGCCCCTCCGAGATTGGATCTCTCTCTTTCTCTCTCTCTCTCTCTCTCTCTCTCTATTTCTATCCTGTTTTCGCTCTTGTTTTTCGGCCCTTCACCATTTTTTTAATATCTGGAGATCCATAACTCCGATCGGGATGAAATTTTAATGGTATTTGTATCGAAAAATATCTTTCTTGTGGTGAAAGAAGGGCACCAACCGACTAAATGGGGAGCCATAAGCCATCAGGGCGCGACCAACCCCTTGGTCATGCCCTGTTGGCTGGTGCCTCCCTTGGGCACCGGGTTGCGTTGATTCTTCTTCCCAAAATTCACATATATTCCAAAAACATTATGTGTAAATTTTTATCGTGTTGGGACTTCGTTTGATATGGAATTTCTGTGAAACAGAAAACACATAAAAAGGAAATAACACTGGGCACTGGATAAGTAAGTTAATCCCAAAAATAATATAAAATGTTCCCAAAAGTACATGAAAGTTGTAGAACATTGGCGTGAATACATCATAAATTATCAATACATTGGAGATGTATCAACGACACATGTGGGCAATGTAAATATATTCTCTTTCGAATTAGGATGGTTCGAGAGAGACGACTTTTTGGACCTAATTGCTACTGAATGTGCCAAAGAGATTGGTGGGACTTTTAGTATGGATAGATGGCAAAATAGAAATCAGAGATTTGTGCTTGTTCTTGAGGGGATGGGCCAAAAACCAAAGTGGGTTATACAAAGTGGAAAAAGAAAGACTTATTCAGCTCATCAACGAGTTAGAGTTGAAAGTTGAGGCATCAGTCCTTAATAGTACGGATAGGAGTATGAAGATTGAGGCTGAGGAGAAGCTTCATGCGTTACTTCGAGAGGACGAGATTAAATGGTCACTAAGAGCTAAGGTGTCTATGGTCATCCAAGGTGATCACAATACCCAATTTTTCCACATGATAGGTGATGGAAAGTACACAAATAAGAAAATAATTCAGCTTGAACAGGATGAGGGTATAACTTTAGGGCATGAGAACCTGAAATTATACATCTCCAAGTACTATACAAAATTTTTTGGAGCCCCCAAAATTGACTTTGTATCGCGAGATGGTTATGCAATAGGCGATATTCCTCAACTCAATGATGAAGAGAATCACGTGTTATCGAGAAAGAGGTGTTTGAGGCAATAATTTAACTAAAGCAAAACAATGCTCCCGGACCAGATGGGTTCCCAGTTGAGTTCTATGAGAGGTGTTGTCATATCGTTAAGGATGATCTTATGACTATGTTCCATGACCTATTTAACGAGCAATTACAACTACTCCATCTAAACTTTGGAACAATCACATTGTTACCAAAGAAGGAGGGGCCCTACGCATTGAGCATATCAGACCGATATGTTTCTTAATGTGAGTTTTAAAATCTTTACTAAGGTTGCAACGAATAGGTTGACGCAGATAGACCATTCGGTTCTACAAGACACTCACACGGCTTTCAAGCCCCGTAGACAGATTCTAGAAGGGGTTGTGGTCTTAGATGAAATGCTACATGAAATTCACTCCAGGAAACTTGATGGAGTCATCTTTCAGGTGGATTTTGAAAAAGCTTATTGAAAGGATCGATATGGTTGACTAGAGGGTGGGGGTGAATAGGCGACTAAGAAATTTTAAACTTTTCTCAAAATAAACTAGGTTTAGCAACAAATAGGTTGGCTAGATATGCAACTAAGTGAGCAATCTATATGATGCTAACAACAATAATAATAAGCAAGAAGTAAATACAAGTAAAGGTAAGTGAAAAGGATCGATATGGTTGGCTAGAGGGGTGTGAATAGACAACGACCACTTTTTAATTAATCTTAGCAAGTTAAGGTAAACACTATCCGGGTTCACAAATAATATGACAATGAGGTGAACCCTATAGAAGATAACAACGAGAGCTATTAAGACAAGTAAGATATAGTCACAAGCATAAGCAAATACAAAGTAAAGGATAGAGATAACCACAAGTGGAACCGATGGAGACGAGGATGTGTTACCGAAGTTCCTTCCCTTTGACAGGAAGTATGTCTCGGTTGGAGCGGTGTGGAGGCACAATGCTCCCCAAAAATCCACTAAGGCCACCGTATTCTCCTCACGCCCTCGCACGATGCAAGGTACCGTGATTCCACTATATGTGCCCTTGAAGGCGGCGACCGAACCTTTAGAAACAAGGTTGGGGCAACTCCACACAAAGCTTGGAGGCTCCCAACTAAACCACGAAGCTTCACCACAATGTAATATGGCTTCGAGGTGACCTCAACCGTCTAGGATGCTCAAACACCCAAGAGTAACAAGATCCACAAGGGATTGGTGGGGGAATCAACTTTTCTCTTGGTGGAAGTGTGGATCTAGGCCTTCTCAACCAATCCCTAAAGAATCAACAAGTTTGATTGGCTAGGGAGAGAGATCGGGCACTTTTGAGCTTGGGGAGCAACAATGGAGCTTAGAGAGGTAAGGGGTGGGGTTACTCAGCTAGAAGAACCCTTGATATAGTGCGGGAGGGGAATTCAGACCGTTTTCCCACTCTCTGCCCGAGCTCCAGCGGTACTACCGCTGAACACGAGCGGTACTACCGCTGCCTGGCGGTACTACCGCGGGGCCTCCAGCGGTACTACCGCTGGCCCCTTGGTAGTGCACAAACACTACTACCGCCGGGAAAGTCTTCGCAAAAGGGTCCGTCCACGAACTACCGCTAGGCAGGTGGAACAAAGCACATGGAGCGGTACTACCGCCAGCTAGCGGTACTACCGCAGGCTGCAGCGGTAGTACCGCTAGCAGTCGAGCGGTACTACCGCTGGAACGAGTGGTACTACCGCTGGGGACCATTTTGCAGATATGCTCAAAACAAATAGGCGAGGGCCGCTCCAAAGATAAAGGAAAGGGAGAATGTGAAGTGCGCGTGTGTAAAGATAGATTCCACACAAACCCTTCCACTACGGATCCCCTCTTAATAGTACGACTTTCCTATGACTCAAATAAAGAGAATCGTAGAGAGCGCCGTGCTTCCGTTCCATGAGAGAGGAGACGTGTCGTCTTGTGCCGTTGACGTGTGCTATCTGAAACCTTAACACACACGGTTAGTCCTGTACGGTACTGTCATCAATCACCAAAATTACTCAGGCGTAAACTATGCCCCAACAATCCCCCCCTTTTTGGTGGATTGATGACTATACCGGATTTGCACAGAGAATAATATGAGAACAAAAAGATAGAGATAAATGACAATACGGGGCATATGACTGACAACATATGATGGAAATAAATCTCACATAAGTTCATGTCTCACAAAAGATAGCAAACTAGAAGCAAACCAAGTTCGAAACAAACCACACGAAATAAAGCAAAGCAAATGCAAAGTTCGAATATGAAAGCAAATCCTAGACTCTCTCCCCCTTTGGCACAAGACACCAAAAAGGGGCACACCTAATGCCACAGGTAACTACTCCTCGTCTTCAGCATCACCAGACTCGTCTGTCCCCTCCTGGTCGGTCTGCTCCTCCTCTTCCGCCTCATCGCCAGACCACTCGTACCCTTGAGCCTGCATCCAAGTCGCCTCAGGAGTGATGTCATCCTCTGAGCCGCTGGAGATGTCCACATCCAGGGTCCTGAGAACACGCTTATGCCTCTGGCGGCTCTGCTTCTGAGCCACGTGTGTCTGGTACTGATCCTTGGCCTGCATACAGAAAAGTGTCTTCATCTTGTCCTGCAGTTTGATAGCCCAAGATGGCATCACAGACGAGCGGGACTGAGAGGCGGTTCCTCTGTCAGCAGCAGTCTCTGTATCTGTATCCATGTGCTGAGAGGAAGTAGATGGGTTGGCCCACTTGTCCTTGACGCGAAGCCTGATCGGGTCGTGCACAATGTAGTCAGACTGAGCGTAGAGCAGCTCCTCCGAAAAAGCCTTTTGCCACTTATGGCGAATGTATGCAAACAGGTAAGGCCCGTAGATGGGAACCTTACGCATGATGATGCAGTTCCAGAGCTCCGTGAACATCACATCAGAAATATCCAGTTGAGCAGACTCCTGAGACATAGCCTCCTCACACAACAGTAGCATCTCAGCCAAGGAGCCATGGACCTCATCGAAGTTACCACTGCGAGGGAATAGGGTGTTGCGAAAGATCCGATGCATGATGTACAGGTGCTTGGGAAGCACCCCCTTCCTCAGATACAGTTTCTGCAGTCTGTCCTTGGCGGGAGCCCTATCGGTGGGGGCTGCAGCATGAGGACGCAGCCCAAGAGGAGTGTCAGCACCCTGGAAGTCAATGTGAAGGAATTGCATGAACTCCTGCCAGGTACCGGTCAGCTTCTTTGACCTAGTCATCCACACCATGGAACGCTCTGCATCAGGAGAGAAATGGACTGTGACATAAAACTGAGCAACTGCAGTGGGATCAAAATCCGTCTTGAAGGTGATGATGTCCTTGATGCCCAATTTGTCAACCAGAGAGAGGTCATCACCAAAATAGTCCATGTTCCTCTGAAGATGTGCCAGGTCAATCCACTGAACAGAGACATAGTTCTTCTTGAAATGAGCTATAACATCACGGTAGATCCTGCACTGGTCCCTTGCCCAGACATGGTCCACATTCTTGATCACATCCCTCTCGTTGAGATAGTGGTTCTTGGTGCAAAACTGCAGAAAGTCCTTGGGGGACATTGTGCGGACATTGACCTTCTTATCCTTGTGAGCGACCTTCTTGAAGGACTTCTTCTTTGGTGGCACACCAGAGGTGGCAGACCCCTCGGGCGCCTCTGGGTTGCGATACTGTTTGGACTGCGTGTCCCGTGGGGGGTTCGAACGGCGAGAAGAGTCACCTGTGACACAGAACACATAGCGAAAAAGAGGCGACAAGAAGAGTCAAGGCAATGAATCTTGAAAACGCAAAACAAGTAAACACGCATTGCTAAGCAAAAACACAGAAAATACATAGTGAATGCCCATGGCGGTAGTACCGCCACCCCTGGCGGTAGTACCGCTGGGTCTAGCAGTAGTACCGCTACCCCTGGCGGTAGTACCGCTGGGGTCCTAGCGGTAGTACCGCTACCCCTGGCGGTAGTACCGCTGGGGTCCTAGCGGTAGTACCGCTACCCCTGGCGGTAGTACCGCTGGGGTCCTAGCGGTAGTACCGCTACCCCTGGCGGTAGTACCGCTGGGGTCCTAGCGGTAGTACCGCTACCCCTGGCGGTAGTACCGCTGGGGGTTTGACTTTCTGATCTGACATATAAGAATCGTTTTCGAGGGCATGGGCTGAATATGAACACTAAGACTTACATCCCAGCCCTACGGACACGAGGAACACTTAGTAACACCAAAATAAGTACATGCCTAGGCAAGAGAAAGCAAGTTTTAGAGCTAATCCAAACAGTTCAAGTGCTAGATCTAAAACGAGTAAATCCTAGGGCATGGCAACAAAATCAACAATAAACCATAGGACCTATACTCCCCTCAAATATCTCCTTCATGCCATTCAAGAACTAGCCATAAGATCAAAGATATGGATCCAATCCCCAATGCTCCTAACCCTAGAACACGAACAACAACGAAATAGAAGAAGGGAGGAGCTTTACCGGGATTCATGGCTCTTGGAGGAGGAAGACGAGATGAAGCAACCCTTCTAAACCAACGGGGAGAAGGAGCTCCACGAAGTGAGATCCAACTAGGGAGTTTTCGGGCTAGGGGAGGGAGGAGCCGCGAGGAAGAAGAAACAGATGAGAAAATCGGGCTCCCCCTCCCTTTATATAGCCCAAGGGGTACGGGCCAGCGGTAGTACCGCTGGGGTGCAGCGGTAGTATCGCTGACCTGGCGGTAGTACCGCTGGGGTGCAGCGGTAGTACCGCTGGGGTCCTGGCGGTAGTACCGCTCCCCCTGGCGGTAGTACCGCTCCCCCCTTGAAACCCTAGAAATTTTCTAGCCGGTCATGTTAGATTTTGAATCCTGGCGGTAGTACCGCCATACCTGGCGGTAGTACCGCTGGGGTCTTGGCGGTAGTACCGCTACCCCTGGCGGTAGTACCGCTACCCTGGCGGTAGTACCGCTGTAAATGTTGCAACACGGCTAAGGAAAAAGGATGAACTTGGGCACATGACAAGTGAGTAAAAAGAGACGGCATCCAAGAAAATGTACTGACTTGTCATTGTATATCCTTTCTTCTATACGCAAGAAAGGATGGAGGGGCAGTGGCCGAGGCCACCTATGTTTGAGACAATGGTATGACACCGCGAAGAATTATCCTTGGGTTCATGACCAATGCTCGTCTTTGAAGCACAAGTGCCATTTGACAATGGCTAAAGTGAAAGACTAGATTGATTTACGCATAATGGGGGGAGGGAAAGTTCATTGAGAGAACAACACTCCCCCTATGTCCATGCCTACATCTAGACCAAGATGGAATGCAAAGAGAGGTGCAATATGCCTAGTTTCAATCCACATTACTTGAATCAATGATATTTAGCTCATGCCTTAACTCCCGGAACCTTGCTTCATCTAGAGGCTTAGTGAAAATATCTGCAAGTTGCTCTTCAGTGTGGATGAAGTGAACCTCAATATCACCTAGCTTGATATGTTCACGAATGAAGTGATGACGAATATCAATATGTTTGGTTTTGCTATGTTGCACTGGGTTGAGGGAAATCTTGATGGCGCTTTGATTGTCACATAGAAGAGGCACTTTGTCACAAGTGACACCATAATCCTTTAAAGTTTGCCTCATCCATAGCAATTGTGCACAACAACTTGCAGCTGCCACATACTCAGCTTCGGTGGATGATAAGGAGACGCAGTTCTGCTTCTTTGAAGACCAACTTACCAAAGAGCGACCAAGGAATTGGCATCCTCCAGACGTTTACTTCCTCTCCACACAATCTCCAGCCCAATCTGAGTCAGAATAGCCAACTAGATTGAAGTTTGCTCCTCTGGGATACCAGAGGCCAAAGTTTGGGGTATGAGCCAAATATCGAAAGATTCGTTTGACAGCCATGTAATGACTTTCTTTTGGTGCGGATTGAAACCATGCACATATCCCTACACTCAACATAATATCTAGTCTAGATGCACAGAGGTAAAGGAGGGATCCAATCATGGAGCGGTATACCTTTTGATCCACTGCTTTACCATTGGGATCACTGTCAAGCTTGCATATGGTTGGCATGGGGAACTTGACCGGTTTGACATCTTCGAGCTCGAACCATTTGAGCATGTCTTGAGTGTACTTGGCTTGTTTGATGAATGTCCCTTCTAGACCTTGTCTAATCTCGAACCCGAGGAAGAACTTCAACTCTCCCATCATGGACATCTCAAACTTCTCAGTCATTAGTGCAGCAAATTCTTCATTGAATGAAATGTTAGGAGAGCCAAAGATAATATCATCAACATATAGTTGGCATATGAACAAATCCCCTTTAACCCTCTTAGTAAAAAGAGTGGGATCAATCTTCCCAATTTCAAACCCACGATCTTGTAACAACTCAGTAAGATACTCATACCACGCGCGTGGGGCTTGTTTAAGGCCATAGAGTGCCTTATTGAGTTTGTACACATGATTGGGGAGCTTGGGATGTTCGAATCCCGGGGGTTGTTTGACATAGACCAACTCATTCAAAGGACCATTAAGAAATGCACTTTTCACATCCATTTGCTGTAATTTGAAGTTATGATGAGAAGCAAATGCAAGTAACATGCGAATAGATTCTAGACGAGCAACAGGGGCAAAGGTTTCACCGTAGTCGATACCCTCGACTTGGGAGTAGCCTTGAGCCACCAATATTGCCTTGTTTCGAATCACAATTCCATTTGCATCTTGCTTGTTCTTGAATATCCATTTGGTCCCGATGACATTATGTTCCTCCGTTGGCGAAGGCACTAAATCCCAGACTTGGTTGCGCTCGAAGTTGTTAAGTTCTTCGTGCATGTCCATAAGCCAATCCTCATCATCGAGCGCTTCCTGTACCTGTTGAGGTTCACAATACGAGACAAACACGTGATGCTCACAATAATTCCAAAGCTGTTGACGGGTGGATACTCCCTTTTTTAAACTGCCAAGAACATTCTTCATAAGATGTGACTTGACTCTCAGCTTGTTCGCATTCTTGGCTGCTCGACGCTCCAAGAGTTCTTCATTAGATAACGGGGGAGCATCGACTTGTTTCTTTTGTTTGCCCTTGCGTCTTGAGCCGGTTGTTGGAGCTCCAGACGGGAATTGTGAGACAGTCTCCTGGTCATCTTGTCCTTCGACTTGAGCAGGTTCACTAGTTTGATCTTGTATTAGTGTTTGCTCTTGATCTTGATCTTGTGCTTCTACTTGTTCTGGATCTCGGGGTTGCACTTGATCTTGATCATGAGTAGGTTCGGGGTCTTAGGGTAGTGCTTGAATAACATGGGGCACATCACTATTGTTAGGCAATTGATCTTGACCGAGAGCTTGATCAACTTGTTGAGAGTCTTCTCTTTGTTCATCGGAAGCGTGTGGGGCTTGTGGGGGTGATGTCTCCACTTGAGTAGAGCATTGTCCTTCTCCTTCGGCCACAAGGGGTTCCTCAATGGGGAGTATTTGACCAATCCCCATTCTTCTTATGGCTTCGGGAGGAATTTCATCACCTATATCACAAAGACCACTTTGCTCCACTTGGGAGCCATTATTTTCGTCAAACTCTACGTTACACGTCTCCTCAATTAGTCTGGTGGACTTGTTGAGGACACGGTAAGCATGAGAGTTTGTAGCATAACCAACAAAAATACCCTCATGTGCTCTAGAATCAAATTTAGCTAACCGAGCTCCCTATTTGAGAATGAAACACTTACAACCGAATACCCGGAAGTACTTGAGATTGGGTTTGTTTCCAGTTAGAATCTCATACGGAGTCTTGTTCAAGCCTTTGCGGATGTAGAGCCGATTGGACGCATGACATGCTGTGTTGATGGCTTCTGCCCAGAAGTTGTATGGAGATTTGAATTCTGCCATCATTGTTCTTGCAGCGTCTATCAAGGTCCGGTTCTTCCTTTCTGCCACGCCGTTTTGCTGAGGGGTATATGGTGCAGAATATTGGTGCTTTATTCCCTCGTCACCTAGAAACTCATCTAGGGTGTAGTTCTTGAACTCGGTGCCGTTGTCACTCCTAATCATCAAGATCTTTGCTTCATATTGACGTTGCGCTTCATTAGCAAAGTTGATGACCGTTTGTTGAGTTTCACTCTTCCTTTTAAAGAAATATACCCAGGTATATCTTGAGTAGTCGTCAACAATAACTAAGCAATATTTTATGCCTCCAAGACTATCAAATGTTGGAGGACCAAACAGATCCATATGGAGGAGTTCCAATGGCCTCTTAGTGTAGATAAGAGTCGTTGGACGATGAGCAGTTTCATGAATCTTTCCTTCAATGCAAGCACTGCACACACGATCTTTAGCAAAGCTCACATTTGTTAGTCCACGAACATGGTCCCCTGTCATAAGACTTTGCAAAGATCTCATATTGACATGAGCTAAACGGCGATGCCAAAGCCAGCCCACGTCAACTTTAGCCATTAAACATGTCGCAGTCTTAGTGGGTCGCTTTGAGAAGTTCACCACATAGAGACCATTTTCGACATGTCCAACATAGGCTACTTTAAGAGTCTTGCTCCTTAGGAGGACCACAGTGTCAATATTAAAGAATGTGGAAAAACCCATGATTGCAAGTTGACGAACCGAAAGTAAATTGTAGGCAAGTGACTCAACAAGCATGACCTTCTCAATAGATAAATCTTGAGAGACGACCACCTTACCAAATCCTAATACCTTTGATGAGGATGCATCGGCGAATTGGACATGGGTGGGCATAGATGGAGAAGGATGCACATCCACCACTAAGTCCTTGCTTCTGGTCATATGATTTGTTGCTCCACTATCGAGCAACCATGACACCCCACCGGAAGCAAACTCCTGCAATAGATCAAGGCTTGGTTTTAGGTACCCATTTTTTAATGGGTCCTTTCATGTTAGAGACAAGGGTCTTAGGAACCCATATAGCCCATTCAATATCTTCATCGTAGGAACCAACAAATCTGGCATAAACATGCCCATCACTAGCACAACATAAAACATAAGAGGAGTTGAGTTTGCCGGCTGTGTTAGTAGGAACGGTTTTGCCCTTCTTGGGGTTCCCATAGTCCACCTTGTTCCTGTTCACCTTCTGAGTCCCCTCACCCTCTTTGACAAAGATGTCCATGAGGGTGAGAGATCGTTTGTTCTTGTTCTTCCTTTTACCTTTTGACTTGGAGATAAGTCCAAGTCCTTCCTTTCCTACAACACCCTTTTGAGTGCTCAAGAGATCGTTCAGACTCTTCTCACCTTGTCTGCATGCCACAAGGCCCTTCTCAAGTTTCTCCTTTAACTTGGCATTTTCCTCCACAAGATGAACATGCTCACAACAGGGGTTAGTTGCACAAGTATTATCAATTAACACAAAGGGAGGACAAGTAGAGATCTCCTTGGTAAGCTTTGCTTGGAGTTGATCATGAGACTCTTTCAGAGAGAAATGAACACCTTTCAAGGCTTTGTGTGCCTTGTCAAGTATGTCAAACTCTTCTTTGAGTCTGTCACGGCCAACCTCAAGAGCATACTTTTCAGATTTAAGCATGCGGGTAAGAACAACATCATGATCTAGTTTCTTTTGCATTTTAGCGCAGTCATCGTTATATGACTCCTCAAGAGCCAAACGAAGAGTGCGCTCTTCTTCTAGAGCACTAGATAATTCGGCAATTTCATCGGCATAGTCACGACTATGTCCCTGAAGCTCGGAGATGGTCTCCTCATGAGACTCAATGAGGTCAGTGGCCTCACCCAGTTGTTCCAAGATAGCAACAAAGTGCTTCTTGGTTTCTCCCTTAATAGTGCACAGAAACTTATCAAGATCATGCTCATTAAGTTCTCCAACATCACTATCTTCAACACAATTTAACAATGAAGGAGCAAAAGCAATGTTGGTCTTAATGATGGGAGTTACCTGATTGGTACCTTTTGCCATGAGGCACTTGGTGATGTGGTTCTCGTTGGGGGCGTTGAAGAGAGACACTTTCTGGGAAGAGGTAGTGGCAATAGCGACAGTCGCCGTTGCCACTGTATCATCATCATCACCATCATCATCGGAAGGATAATCCTCCAGGGCCACCATCCCTTTTGGGTGAGGTTTCTTCACAAAGTTGTTCTTGATAGCAAATGATTTGGTTTTGTCTTTGCGAATGAGCTTGCCTCCGTTGTCTTCCCTTTTCTCATAGGGACATTCTGCCACGAAGTGACTCACGTTGCCAGAGTTATAACATGTCCTTACTCGTTGTTTGGGTTTGAATCCACTCGAGTTGTTCTTGGTGAAGGTGGGTCTTGAGTTCCTTTTATTTCCCCAGAATTGCCTTGATGCAAGAGCCATGTGCTCATGATAAGCATACTTTGTGTCTTCAGGGCAGCTCTCCTCTTCCTCATCTTTTTCTTCTTCTTCTTCAAGCATTGCTCTTGCTTTCAACGCAAGTTTGGGTGAAGTTGTCTTTGATCGAACACGAGCAAGTGCATTGTCGGCTGTTTCGTTCATGATTGACATTGCAATGAACTCATCCAACACTTCACTGGAAGACAAGGAGTGGAAGTCTGGCCGCTGACAAATGACAGATGACATGGCTTTATTGAAAGGCATGATGGCTTTGAGAAACTTGCGCTTGACCCATGTATCATTCACATCCTTACTCCCATGATCCTTTAGTGCCACAGCAATAGCAGTCACCCTCCGATAGTGATCACGAGGGTCCTCGTCTTCCTTCATCACAAACTCATCGGCCTTATCAAGTATCACTTCATAGTTGGATCGTTGAATACTTGAGCTTCCCTTGTACAGCACCATAATATGCTCCCAACAATCCTTGGCCAATGTGAAGGGACGTAAGTGGGGAAGATCTTCAGGTGGCACAACAGACTGGAGAATAAACAACGCAGAGTGATTATATTGATTGTCTGCATCTTCTCTTGGAGTGAGGTTGCTTGGGTCATGGGGATAATATCCTTGCTCGATAATTCTCCACAAGTTTGTTGAGCTGTGATTAAAATGAGACTTAATAGAAAAAACCCAGTTAGCAAAGTCACCTTTCACAAGTTTAGGAGGAGGACCAACAGGATTAAGACGAGGTGCGAGAACGGGTCCTCCATATGCCATGGGAGGTGGAACTGAGGCATATGTTCCAGTCTCATCCTTTTCGTGAGGTGAAGCAGGTCACATACCTTTAGCTGCTTCCTTAAAGGAGTTGGCCTCCGAATCGGAAATGGTGTGTTTAACCACTAAAGCCGGTTCGGGTGAACTTTCAAGACCATCAATTAATTCTTTAAGCATGGTTTTGACTTCGCTCGTCAAGGACGTCTTGAGGGCTGCCATAGCCGTATTCAAGTCGTCCCTTGTGACCGAAGTCAAGTCCATGTCCTCGGGTTGCCCACGGTTAACTTCCTCTCCGCCTTCCATACTCTTCGGGTGGTTAAACCCTTAATAAAGATCGATATGGTTGGCTAGAGGGGGGGTGAATAGACAACGACCACTTTTTAATTAATCTTAGCAAGTTAAGGTAAACACTATCCGGGTTCACAAATAATATGACAATGAGGTGAACCCTATAGAAGCTAACAACGAGAGCTATTAAGACAAGTAAGATATAGTCACAAGCATAAGCAAATACAAAGTAAAGGATAGAGATAACCACAAGTGGAACCGATGGAGACGAGGATGTGTTACCGAAGTTCCTTCCCTTTGACAGGAAGTACGTCTCCGTTGGAGCGGTGTGGAGGCACAATGCTCCCCAAAAATCCACTAAGGCCACCGTATTCTCCTCACGCCCTCGCACGATGCAAGGTACCGTGATTCCACTATAGGTGCCCTTGAAGGCGGCGACCGAACCTTTACAAACAAGGTTGGGGCAACTCCACACAAAGCTTGGAGGCTCCCAACTAAACCACGAAGCTTCACCACAATGGAATATGGCTTCGAGGTGACCTCAACCGTCTAGGATGCTCAAACACCCAAGAGTAACAAGATCCGCAAGGGATTGGTGGGGAATAAACTTTTCTCTTGGTGGAAGTGTGGATCTAGGCCTTCTCAACCAATCCCTAAAGAATCAACAAGTTTGATTGGCTAGTGAGAGAGATCGGGCACTTTTGAGCTTGGGGAGCAACAATGGAGCTTAGAGAGGTAAGAGGTGGGGTTCCTCAGCTAGAAGAACCCTTTATATTGTGGGGGGAAAATTCAGACCGTTTTCCCACTCTCTGCCCGAGCTCCGGCAGTACTACCGCTGAACAGGAGCGGTACTACCGCTGCCTGGTGGTACTACCGTTGAATGCAGCGGTACTACCACTGGGCCTCCAGCGGTACTACCGCTGACACCAGCGGTACTACCGCTGGACCCTTGGTAGTGCACGAACACTACTACCGCCGGGAAAGTCTTCGCAAAAGGGTCCGTCCACGAACTACCGCTAGGCAGGTGGAACAAAGCACCTCGAGCGGTACTACCGCTGACCAGGGGCGGTACTACCGCTGGCTGCAGCCGTACTACCGCTAGCAGTCCAGCGGTACTACCGCTGGGGACCATTTTGCAGATATGCTCAAAACAAATAGGCGAGGGCCGCTCCAAAGATAAAGGAAAGGGAGAATGTGAAGTGTGCGTGTGTAAAGATAGATTCCAACCAAACCTTTCCATTACCGATCCCCTCTTAATAGTACGACTTTCCTATGACTCAAATAAAGAGAATCGTAGAGAGCGACGTGCTTCCATTCCATGAGAGAGGAGACGTGTCGTCTTGTGCCGTTGACGTGTGCTATCTGAAACCTTAACACACACGGTTAGTCTTGTACGGTACTGTCATCGATCACCAAAATTACTTAGGCATAAACTATGCCCCAACAGTAAGAAATAACCACAAGTGGAACCGATGAAGACGAGGATGTGTTTTCGAAGTTCCTTCCCTTTGAGGGGAAGTACGTCTCCATTGGAGCGGTGTGGAGGCACCATCTTCCCCAAGATGCCACTAAGGCCACCGTATTCTCCTCATGCCCTCACACAATGCGAATGTCGTGATTCGACTAAGTGGTGCCCTTGAAGGCGGCAACCGAACCTTTACAAACAAGGTTGGGGCAATCTCCACAACTTAATTGGAGGCTCCCAACAAGACCACGAAGCTTCACCACAATGGAATATGGCTTCAAGGTGATCTCAACCGTCAAGGGTGCTCAAACTCCCAAGAGTAACAAGATCTGCAAGGGATTAGTGGGGGGAATAAAATTACTCTTGGTGGAAGTACAGATCTAGGCCCTCTCAACCAAACCCTAGAATATCAACAACTTTTGTAGGCTAGGGAGAGAGATCGGGCTAAAATGGAGCTTGGAGCAACAATGGAGATTTTGGGGGGAACATGTGAGTCTCCATGGGGAAGAAGACCCATTTATATAGTGGAGGAACAAAGTGACCGTTTTCCGCCCAAAAACTGTGCAGGAGCGGTAGTACCGCTTAGAGGAGCGATACTTCCGCTTCCACGGAAGAAACAGGTCGGGCAGCCAAACAGACATGAGAAGAGGAGCGGAAGTGCCGCTGGAGCGGTACTACCACTCAGGTCAACGGTACTACCGCTCAACTTATATAGGGAAGAACCAAAGCAGAAGTACCGCTCAAGGCGGGATTTCCACTCAAAAACAATTGCTAAACAGAATCAAAATATCGGGAAAGTTAAGCGAAAGTTGAGACGGAAGTAGGGAGCGTTAGTACCATGCAAGTGGTACTACCGCCCGACTCCGAGAAGTACTTCTGCTCACTACAAAATTGTTAAACAGAAAAGAAATGTAAGAAAGTTAAGCAGAAGTTGGGGCGGACATAGGGCGCGGAAGTATGGCGCAAGTGGTACTACTGCCCGACTCTGAGCGGTACTTCCGCTTACTAAACGGCAAGATGATAGCTCTGAAGAGATGAGAAGGAAAGGTGGTGATAGATGTGTACGTGAATGATTCTCCCAACTTTTCCAAATGCGGACCCCCTCTTGATAGTATGGACTATCCTATGACTCAGGTCCACCAACACTAAATCATACGAAGCACTCCGTTTTCGCATTTAACATCTGAGGGGGAAAATAACCGTCTCATGCCACGTGATAATGTATGAAAGCTCAAAGAATACGATTAGTCCTTAAAGGTGTTGTCATCGAACATCAAAACAACTTATGGGAAATTATGCTCTTACAATCTCCCCCTTTTTGGTGGGTTCATGACAACACCGGATTTGCCAGAAGAATGTACGGGAAAGGTTAGACAAACCCACTACCTACAAAATATAGACGGGCTCACCCTAGATGTGTGCCCTATATGAATATACTTTTGGAATGCAAAGATCACGCACTAGGATCAATACCCCCCCTATATTTTATATAGAAGTCTATATACTTGCATGAATAGAAGAAGAGTAATTCAAGTAAGCAAGTAAATGAGACATGGGATCTGACAACATAGAGGTAATAAAAATAATAGGATAGACACGGTAGCATATGTCTTACATCATACATAAGTTCACACGAGTCTTGGACAAACATAAACCAAAGCAAACAATAAACGAGTTCATGAGGTAGAAGAAACACGTGCAAATAAAGACACTCGTAACTCAGCAAGGCAAAACCCTAACTCTCCCCTTTGGCATCGAGACACCAAAAAGGGACAAAGAGAACGAAAAAAATGAGAGAATGTGATGACAAGCCCAAAGAGATTAGTCCTCCTCATCATCATACTCTTCATCAGTGGCAATAGGAATATCCTCATCTCACTTAGCCCACGGACAGTTCTTGTTGAACCATTCCTCCTCATCAGTAATCCGGTCCCCAGACCCGTTGTCAACAGGCACACCCATCTTCCTCATGATGATGTTGTCATGGCTGCGAGCTTTCTTGGAGTCCACATGAGCCTTGTACTGCCCCTTGACTTGAAAGCACAAAAGGTTCTGCAACTTCATCTTAAACTTGGCTGCCCAAGACGGAACGTGCTCAGAAGGAGGAACACAAGTGTCATGAGTGTAGTCCGGCTTAGGCTCATCGTCAGAGTCGGTGGCAACAATTTCTTGACCCGAAGGTGCAATGTCTCAGTTTTCCTTCACACGAAGTTTAAGGACACCATGAGACACCATATGATCAGACACCATGAGCTCATGAGGAATTGTAGCAGCCCAGGTATCCTCAATGAGCTTGAACAAATATGGTTCATAGATGGGAACTTTCTTGCCAAGAAGCACATACCAAAGCTCATTCCACATGATGTGGGAAACATCCAAATAAGAATAACGACCTTTCTCTTAGATGCACATAAGAAGAAGATTCACAAGATAGGAGTGAACCCGATCCTTGTTACCAACCCGAGGAAATAGGGTATTGCGAAAGATGTGATTCATAATATCCAGAAAAGGAACAAGCTCTGTGCGAGTACCATTGGCAGTCTGGACAACTTTGAAATATCGAATCAACATGTTCTTGTGAATGGGCCTCTACTTAGTGTGTGGCCTCATCCTAATAGGCTCATTCAGTCCACGATCTTCATAGCCCAAAGAGTGCACGAATGTTTCTAGTCGGAGTGAACAACCCTGTCGTCAGTCATCCAAGTCAAGTGGCGTTTCTCATCAACATGAAAGTGAATGGTGGCATAAAATTTAGCCACAACTTCGCAATCAAAATCCTTGTTGAAGTTGATGATTGGATCCAGACCCCATTGAGCACACACAACCCGGGCCTCAACAAAGTAGGTAGTGTGGGGATTGTTTCCCATGTGCCCCGTGTCGATGGACTTGGCGCCAGGCACAAACAGGTTGGTTTTGTTCTTCAGAATCCCTATAAGAATGATAGATTTCTCTTTGGTCCAGAAGGTACGACCAACCGTGTTCTCGTCCCGAGGAAGACAATATGGGATACGCTTGCGAAATTCCACAAATTCAGCATTGGTCATCTCATCACGGCCTTTGCGAGTCTTCATCTACCGAACAAACCGCTTCACGTGTTATTTAGGTTGCTTTGTACTGGCACTGGCTTTGGCAACATCACACGTACGGAACCGCTTGGAACCACCGGCCCGGCCAAGATTCACGCGACGAGGAGGGACATAGTCACCATCACCTGGAACTCGAACAAAAAGGCGGAGAAGAGACAAGACACAAGTGAATACCAAGTAGGAACCAAGAAAACAAAAAAAACAGAGAACCTTGAAGAAGGAACACACAAAAGAGAGTTCTTGAGTAAGAATGGTAGTACCGTGCTTTGTGAGCAGTAGTTCCACTAGCATGGTAGTACATGCCACCTTGCAGCGGTACTACCGCACGTGCGGCGGAAAATAGCTTTCGCGGCACTACATATCTCACGCAAATGACTACACCTATAAAGACTAGAGATTTAGGAAGACAAATGGCGACCTCCTTATGTTAATAATCCGCTAAAAAAGTAGAAACACATTACATGTATTGCCCTAAAACGAGATGCGAGAAGCCAAACACAAAAAGGGAAAAGAAGATGGGCAATACCCGAGTCCATGTCGCAAGGAGGGAGGGAGGAGCCCCGACGACCAGAAGATCGAGGAACGGCCTGGAGGGGGAGATCCGAAGCCGGCCTCTAGGGGGGTTACGGCCGCGTGTGAGAGGGAGAACGAGATGGAGGAAAACAGAATAGGTACGGGAGGAAGTTAGAACCTCCCCTGCCCATCTCATAACCCCCTAGGCGGTTCCCGAAGCGGTAGTACCACGGACATGAGTGGTAGTACCGGCCACCCCAGAGCAGTAATACTGTTTTTGTCACACGATTAGCCCATCCCCAAACTATGAAGAATCAACAAGGAAAAATTCCAGATAATTCAACCAAGACAAAAGATGAGAATAAGCTTCAAGGAAATAACAAGGAATGGGTGGAGTCTGAGGCCACCTATGTTTGAGTCAAATGGTATGGCACCACGAAGATTTTAACCTTGGGCCCATGACCAAAACACGTCTTTGAAGCACTAGCACCATTCAAAATGGACAAAGTGAATGACTTGATTGATTTATGCATAATAGGGGGAGGGGGAGTTCATTGAGAAAACAACACCCCCTAAATCCAGGCCTACAACTAAACAAGATAAAATGATGAGAGTGGTGGGGCGCGCCCAATTTCAATCCACATTGCTCAAATCAATGATATTTAGGTCATGCCTTAACTCGCAAAATCTTGCTCCATTCAAAGGCTTCGTGAAAATATCTGCAAGCTGATCATTAGTGTTGAGGTAACTGAGATCAATCTCCCTAAGCTTGCTGTGATCCCGGATGAAGTGGTGATGAATACTGATGTGCTTCGTCTTGCAATGTTGAACCGAGTTATTGGAGATTAAGATAGCACTTATATTATGACAATAAAGAGGCACTTTGTCACATGTGGCACCGTAATCCTTTCAAGTTTGCCATCAGCCTCGATGGACGAGAGAGAAACACAATTTTGCTTCTTGGAAGACCAACTTACCGGAGAGTGACCAAGGAATTGGCAACCTCCGGAAGTTGACTTCCTCTCCACACGGTCTCCCGCCCAATCCAAGTCCAAATATCCTATGAGATCAAACGAAGCACCTTTGGGATACCATAAGCCGAAGTTTGTGGTATGAGAAAAATATCAAAAGATTCCCTTGACCGCCACATAGTGGCTTTCCTTATGTGTGGATTGAAATCATGCACAAATTCCCATGCCCAACATTATATCTGGTCTAGATGCACAAAGGTAAAGCACATAGCCGATCATAGAGCGATATATCTTTTTATCCACATCTTTACCATTGGGATCTAGGTCAAGATTTGAGAGGCATTGGAGTGTTGTCCTTGGCCGGTTTGAGATCATACATCTTGAGCCTCTTGAGCATGTCTTGAGTATATTCTGCTTGATTGATGAAGGTTCCTTGACTTCGAATCCAAGGAAAAACTTCAACTCTCCCATCATAGACATCTCAAACTCTTTAGTCATTAGTGCGACAAAATCTTCATTAAAAGCTTTGTTAGGAGAACCAAAGATAATATCATCAACTTTTAGTTGGCATATGAACAAGCTCCCATTAACCTTCTTAGAAAAAAGAGTGGGGTCAATTTTCCCAACTTCAAATCCACGATCATGTAACATCTCGGTAAGGTGCTCATACCACACACGTGGGGCTTGTTTAAGGCCCTAGAGTGCCTTATCGAGAACATACACATGATTAGAGAACTTGGGATCCTCGAACTCCGGGGGTTGCTTGACATAAACCAACTCCTTAAGGCGACCATTAAGAAATGCACTCTTCACATCCAGTTGATATAACTTGAAGTTATGTTGAGAAGCAAATGCAAGCAACATGCAAACAGATTCAAGGCGAGCGACAGGAGCAAAGGTTTCACCGTAGTTGATGCCATCTACTTGGGAGTAGCCTTGTTCTACCAATATTGCCTTATTATGAGTGACGACACCGAGCGCATCTTGCTTGTTCTTAAAGATCAACTTTGTCCCAATGACATTGTGGTTCTCCTTTGGTCTTGGCACGAGTTGCCACACTTTGTTGCGCTTGAAGTTGTTGAGTTCTTCATGCATGGCTTCAACCCAATCCATGTCTTCGAGAGGCTCTTGTACCTTGAGGGGTTCAATGCAAGAAACAAACGCATGATGGGCACTAAAGTTTGATAATTGACGATGAGTGGTTACCCCTCTCTTTAAGCTGTCGTAGACATTTTCTAGTATATGAGAATTATTTATGAGCTCTCTTGGCATTCTTGGCCACATGTTTTTCTTGAATCTCCTCAGGGGTAAGTTGAGGAGCCTGTTTGAGACTTTTACTGCCTTTGCAAGTTTACCCTTGATCTTGAGCTTGGTTTTGTTCTTGAGCTTGCTCTTCATCTTGGACTAGGTATTGATCTTGAGCTTTCTCTTGATCTTGAGCATCCTTAGAGGGGTGATCTTGATCAAGGACATCACTTCGTCTAGGACCATCCTGAGGTTGATATTCTCCTTGATGAAGATCACAGGGTTGAGGGACTTGAGAGTGTTCTTCGGAAGTGTGTGGGTCTTGCGTCACTGTTGGTTCCACATGAGTGGAACATTGTCCTTCTACTTCAGCCACAAGGGGTTCCTCAACGGGCAGGAAGTGCCCCACGCCCATTCTTCTTATGGCTTGGTGAGGAATTCCATCACCTACATCACGAACACTACTTTTCTCCACTTGGGAGCGATTATTCTAATCAAACTCCATGTTACACGTCTCCTCAATGAGTCTTGAGGACTTGTTGAGGACAAGGTAAGCGCGGGAGTTTGTAGCATAACCAACAAATATGCCCTCTTGAGCTCTAGGTTCAAAATTAGGTAATCGAGCACCTTTCTTAAGAATGAAACAGTTATAGCCTGACACCCGGAAGTACTTGAGGTTGGGCTAGTTACCGTTAATAATTTCATATGGAGTCTTGTTCAAGCCTTTGCGAAGGTAGAGCCGATTGGATGCATGACATGCGGTGTTGATGGCTTCAGCCCAAAAGTTATACGGAGATTTAAACTCCGCCATCATGGTTCTTGCCGCGTCCATCAATGTATGGTTCTTCCTTTCCACCACACCATTTTGTTGAGGAGTGTAAGGAGCAGAGTATTGATGCTTGATTCCTTCTTCACTCAAAATTTCCTTTAAGGTGCAATTCTTGAACTCGGTGCCATTGTCACTTCTAATCATCAATATCTATGCATTATGTTGTCGCTGAGCTTCATTAGCAAAGTCGATGAAGGTTTGTTCAGTGTAACTCTTTCGCTTGAAAAAGTATACCCAAGTATATCTTGAGTAATAATACACTATCACCAAGAAATACTTTCTTCCCTCAAGACTATCATAGGATGGAGGACCAAGTTGATCCATGTGGAGGAGCTCCAAGGTCCTTTTCGAGTAGATGGTAGTCGTGGGGCGGTGAGCTCTCTCATGAATCTTTCCTTCAATACAAGCACTGCAAGCACAATCTCTGGCGAAACTCACATTTGTTAATTCAAGAGCGTGACCCCCTTTGAGGAGACTTTGCAAAGATCTCATATTGACATGGGCTAGTCGACGATGCCAAAGCCATACCACATAAACTTTAGCCATTAGGCAAGTCACGGTCTTAGTGGGTCTCTCTGAAAAGTTAACCACAAAGAGACCGTTCTCGACATGCCCAACAAAGGCTACTTTAAGAGTCTTGCTCCACAAAAGGGCCACATAGTCAATGCCAAAGAAGCTACTAAAGCCCATAAGTGCAAGTTGATGAACGGAAAGTAAATTGTATGGGAGGGTCTCAACAAGCATAACATTTTCAATGGTAAGTTCCGGAGAAATTACCACCTTGCCGAAACCCAATACATTTGAAATCGCATCATCAACAAAGAATACTTGGGTGGCAATGGATGGGTCAGGATGAACGTCCACCACCAAGTCATTGCTTCCAGTCGTATGATTTGTTGCTCCACTATCAAGCAACCATGACACCCCACCGGAAGCAAACTCATGCATAAGATCAATGCTTGGATTTAGGTACCCATTCTTTAATGGGTCCTTTCAGGTTAGTAACAAGGGTCTTAGGAACCCTAATAAACCATTCAATGTACTCATCATAAGAACCAAAAAACTTAGGAAAGACATTCCCATCACTGGCACGACATAAACCATAAGAGAGGTTAAAGTCGCTGGTTGTGTTGGGTAGAGGGGTTTTGCCCTTCTTGGCATTACCACCCTTAGCTTGATCCTTTTTTTACCCTCCCTAGTTTTAGCAAAGGTTTCCATAAGCTCGGGAGGTTGCCTGGCCTTCCTCTTCTTGTTCTTCTTGGAATTGGGTGCAAACCCAACTCCTTCCTTTGCAACCACTTCCTTTTCACTACTCAAAAGGTCATTAAGATTCTTTTCACCTTGGATGCTTGTCACAAGGCCTTTCTCGAGCAACTCTTTTAATTTGGTGTTCTCTTCACAAGATCTCACAATAATAGTTAGTAGCATGTACATTATCAATTAAACAAATGGAGAACAAGTGACTATTTCCTTAGTGAGTTTTACTTGAAGGTGAGCATGAGACTCTTTTAAAGAGGCATGAACATTCTTCAAGGCCTTGTGAGCCTTGTCAAGTGTTGCAAGCTCTTCCTTGAGTCTAACATGGTCAAGCCCAAGTGCAACCTTTTCGTATTGAAACACACGAGTAACAACAAGAGCATGATCAATGTCGTTCCTTAATTTAGCAAGGTCATCGTTGTGTGACTGCTCAAGAGTCAAACAAAGTCCTTTCTCTTCTTCAAGAGCAATAGAAAGATGTGCAATCTCATCGACATAAGCATGACTATGTCCTTGTAATGTAGAGATAGTTTCTGCATGAGATTCAACGAGGTCATTAGCCTCTCCAAGTTGTTACAAGAGAGCAACAAAATGCTTCTTGGATTTACCCTTGAGTTTTCCCATGAATTTATCAAAGGAGTTTTCCTCCTCCTCCACCTCTTCCTTTTCATCACCACTAACAGAGGTAGTGGAAATGGTAGCATTGAGGTTGGAAGTTTTAACGTTGGATGTTACCTTGTTGGATGCCTTGGCCATAAGGCACTTGGCAATGCGGTTCTCGTTGGGGGTGTTGAAGAGGGACACCTTGCTTGGAGAATTTGATGCAACGGCCATGGTGGCCATCCCCATCACTTCACCACTTGCATCATCATCCTCATCCTCATCGAAGAGGTAGTCCTGTTGAGCCACCAATACCTTTTGGGGCTTGTTCTTGAATAAGTTGTTCTTGTTGGGGAAGGGCTTGGCTTTGTCTTTCCGAATAAGTTTGCCACATTGTCTTCCCTCTTCTCATAAGGACAATCAGCCACAAAGTGACTCACATTGCCAAAGTTGTAGCAAGTCCTCACACGTTTCTTGCCTTTGGGCCCATGTGAGTTGTTCTTGGAGAAATTTGGCTTTGAGTTTGACTCACATTGCCAAAATTGTCTTGAGGAAAGAGCCATATGCTCGTGATAAGCATACTTGGTGTCTTGAGGGCACAATTCCTCTTCTTCTTCCTCATCTTCCTACAATTCAGCCTTAGCCTTCAAGGCAAGGTTGGGAGAGTATTTTCTTGACCGTTGAACACAAGCAATAGCATTGCAGCGGTCTTGTTCAATATGTTCATGGCAATAAACTCATCCAACACATCGCTTAAAGACAAGGAGTGAAAGTTTGGCCTCTGACGGATGATGGAGGACATGGATTTGTTGAGGGCACAACATCCTTCAGAAACATACGCTTGGTCCTATCGTCATCCACATCCTTGCTTCCATGATCTTGAAGAGTGACAACAAGAGTCTTTACCCTTCGGTATGGCTCACGAGGATCTTCATCCTCAATCATAACAAATTCATCGGCCTCATCAAGTATCACTTCATAATTTGACTGTTGAATACCAGAACTTCTGTTGTACATGGAAATGATGTGCTCCCAACAATCTTTGGCACGAGTGAAGGGACTCAAATGAGCAAGATCTTTAATGGGAACGACCACTTGAAGGATGAACAAGGTTGAATGGTTGAGCTGATTGTCAACCTCTTCTCTTGGAGTGAGGTTTCTTCGATCATGAGGGTAGTAGCCTTGCTCGATGATTCTCCAAAGTTGTGTTGAGCTGTGATTCAAACGAGCCTTTATACGAAAAACACAGTTAGCAAAATAATTCTTAACAAGCTTTCATGGAGCACCGATATTAATAATATGGAGTGGGTGGACCGGTCCTTTATAGACCATGGTAGGAGGAACCGAGGCAAAGGTATTTGCCCCCACTCCTTTCTTGAGGCAATTTATCTTTTTCACTACTAGCTTTTTCCTTTTCTGAATTGGCCCCCGTATCCGAAGTTGTCGGATTAGCCACAAACAACGGGTCGGTAGACGGTCTTGAAACATCAATGAAATCTCTAAGCATGTTCTTGAGTTCGACAACCTTTGAGGATTTAAATGTGGACATGACCTCATTTACCTCGTCTCGGTTGACCGAGTTCGCAACAGTTCCCTTAGGCACCTCCTCAACTTGCTCCTCTTTGCCAGACATACTCTTTAGGTGGTGAAACGCTTAATAGAGTGATGAGGCTCTAATACCAATTGAAAGGATCGATATTTTTGACTAGAGAGGGGGGTGAATAGGCAACTAACAATTTTTAAACTTTTCTCCAAACAAATTAGGTTTAGCAACAAATAGGTCGACTAGATATGCAACTAAGTGAGCAACCTATATGATGCTAACAACAATAGTAATTAGCAAGAAGTAAATACAAGTAAAGGTAAGAAAAACCACAAGTGGAACTGATGAAGACGAGGACGTGTTTTCGAAATTCCTTCCCTTTGAGGGGAAGTACGTCTCTGTTGGAGCGGTGTGGAGGCACAATGCTCCCCAAGATGCCACTAAGGCTACCATATTCTCCTCGCGCTCTCACACAATGCGAGGTGCCGTGATTCCACTAAGTGGTTCCCTTGAAGGTAGCGACCGAACCTTTACAAACAAGGTTGGTGCAATCTCTACAACTTAATTGAAGGCTCCCAAGAAGACCAGAAAGCTTCACCACAATGGAATATGTCTTCTAGGTGACCTCAACCGTCTAGGGTGCTCAAACACCCAAGAGTAACAAGATCCGCAAGGTATTAGTGGGGGGAATCAAATTTCTCTTGGTGGAAGTGTAGATGTAGGCCCTCTGAACCAAAACCTAGAATATCAACAAGTTTTGATGGCTAGGGAGAGAGATTAGGCTAAAATGGAGCTTGGAGCAACAATGGAGCTTTTTGGGGGGAAAAGGTGAGTCTCCATGGGGAAGAAGACCCACTTATAGAGTGGAGGAAAAAGTTACCATTTTCTGCCCAAAAATTGTGCAGGAGTGGTAGTACCGCTCAGAGGAGCGGTACTTCCGTTTGCACGGAAGAAACGGGTCGGGCAGCCAAACAGAGAGATGAAGAGGAGCGTAAGTTTCGCTGGAGTGGTAATACCGCTCCGGTTAGTGGTACTACCACTCAGCTTAGATAGGGAAGAAACAGATCAGAAGTACCTCTCAGGGCGGCACTTCTGCTACAAACTTCCACTAAAAAACAATTGCTAAACATAATAGAAATATAGGGAAAGTTAAGAGGAAGTTGGGACGGAAGTAGGGAGTGGCAGTACCGCACAAGCGGTACTTCCGCTCACTAAATAATTGCTAAACAGAACCAAAATATCGGGAAAGTTAAGAGGAAGTTGGGACGTAAGTAGGGAGCACCAGTACCGCGCAAGAGGTACTACCACCCGACTCCGAGCGGTACTTCTGCTTACTAAACATCAATATGATAGCACCAAAGAGATGAGAAGGAAAGGTGGTGAAGGATGTGTACGTGAATGATTTTCCCAACTTTTACAAATGCGGACCCCCTCTTCATAGTACGAACTATCCTATGAATCAGGTCCACCAACACTAAATCATAGGAAGCACTCTGTCTTCTCGTTTAACATCCGAGGGGAAGAATAACCGTCTCATCCCACCTGATAAACTCTGGAAGCTCAAAGCACACGATTAGTACGCAAAGATGTTGTCATCAACTATCAAAATAACTTAGGGAAGATTATGCTCTTACACTTATGACAAAGTCAAATGTCCTTTTCTCGAACAAGCCTTACATATGAAGGGATTCAATGAAGCCTCGAGGAACCAAGTGGATTCCTTTATTTATAAAGGTAGTTTTGGGATTGAGATGAATGATGACATAGGCCATTATTTTCAAACTCATAAAGGTTTAATACAGGGAGATTTGATGTCCCCAATCTTATTCAACATAGGGGCTGATATGTTGATTGTTCTCATAGGGTGAGCTAAAGAGAACGACCTAGTTGAAGGACTGGTTTCACATCTTTTCAATGGAGGAGTGTCCATCTTACAATATGCGAATGATACAATTATTTTCATATAACATGAGCTTGCTAAATCCGGGAATATGAAGTTGGTACTCTGTATTTTTGAACAACTATTGATACTCAATATAAATTTCAAGAATAGTAAACTATTCGGTGGTGAGATGCTTATAGACAACTATTCGGTGGTGAGATGTGCTCTCTATCATTTAGTTATTTGGGTATCCCAATTCATCATAGAAACTCTCCAATAAGGAATGGAAGTGCATACAAGATCGGTTTGAAAAAAACTAAGTTGTTGGAAGCGCAAGCTTATGTCTTATGAAGGTCGGCTAGTTTTTATAATCTCAGTGTTGACAAGCTTGCCGATGTTTTTTTATCATTCTTCAAAGTACCATTAGGGCTATGGAAAAGACTAGACTTCTATCGATATCGATTCTTCTGGCAAAGCGATGACGGTAAGACGAAACATAGACTTTGCTAAATGGGATATGATGTGCAGACCCAAAGATCAGGGTGGGTTAGGGATATAAAATTCACAAATTAAAAATAGTTGTCTATTGAGCAAATGGCTTTACAGACTATCTATGCATACAGAAGGTACGTGGGTACAAATTTTGCATAATAAATACCTACAATCCAAGACTTTGGCTCAGGTTACAGTGAAACCTTCAGACCTACCATTCTGGAAAGGCTTAATGAGAACAAAAGAAGTTTTTTTCCATAGAGTGAAGTTCCACATTGGGAATGATAACACAACCAGGTTTTGGGAAGACACATGGTTAGGGGAGACGCCTCTAGCTACACAATACCCGACTTTATACAATATTCTGCAACAAAAGGAAGCTTATGTTGCGACGATATTGCAGATGGTCCCTCTTAATATTCAGTTGAGGAGGCATCTAGTAGGACAATGCGTGGCTCCATTTGGTTTGTAGGTTGATGGAAGTTCAACTTTCTGACTAATCAGACACTATTAATTGAAGCTAACTCCAAGCAGGAAGCTTTCCACAAAATCAATGCTGATGAGTTTCCTAGCAAAGTCTGGGTCAGGAAGGGGTTGGAGTAAAACAAGATAGCGGGAATGGTGGGTTTTGTTTAGTTGGCACACAAGACATGCTTGTACACAGTTTTTGACAACAGTTCCCATACCTGGCCAAGTAAAAAAAAATCTTCAGTGTGTGGTAAGTAGCCATGTCCCCTAAATGCCTTCCTAATTCAGGAGTATGTAATGAAGAGATTAGGGAAGTTCTCAATGGTGTGTTAGCTCCAATTAAAACGTTTCCCTTATATCTGAGCACAACACTGGTAAGAGTATATGGTGGTTTTCCATGAGGAGCGACAGCGAATTGTGCAATTAATTCAGAGCACTTCACATCTTCCTTGTAATTGTTGACCACATCAATTATCCAAGTGGGAATTACTACAATTGTTACAAAGTAGCATACAGTTTGCTCGACTCTGGAAAATGCATATGCTACTTTGTTTTCTTTTCCCTTCTTGTACTCCATTGTGAAGTTATACCCCAACAACTTGATCAACAATTTGTGTTGCACCCCTTCAGTTAACTTTTGTTCTTGTACGTATTCGAGGCTTTGCTGATCTATTCTTATTATAATGGAATAAGAAGCAAAATAGCGTTTCCATTTCTTGATTGCCTCAATGATTGCTAAAGCTTACTTGTCATAGGTGGACCATCAAGTAGGTTTAGGGACAATGGTTTTGCTTAGAAATGCAATGGGTTGTCCTTTTTGCATGAGTACCACTCCTATTCCAAAACCTGAAGCATCTTCTTCGAGGATAAAAGGTAAGGAGAAATTAGGCATTGCTAATACAAGGGCCTTGGTCATCAATGTTTTTAGTTGAAGGAAAGCAGTTTTCTGTGCTTGTGCCCACTTGAATCCCTCCTTCTTTGGGACATCATAGAGGGGTTTGCAAAAAATTCCTTAGTTTTTTATAAACCTCCTATAATATCTAGTGAGTCCCAAGAAATTCCTTAACTGGGTGGTGTTCTCAGGAGTGGTCGACTTGGAGATAGCTTCCACTTTGGCAGGATCAGTGGATACACCTTCAATAGTAATGATATGCCCCAAATATTCTACCTTTTGTTGTGCGGATTTGCAGTTAGATAGCTTGGCATACAAGTTGTGTTTTCTGAGGGTAGTGAGTACTAGAGAGATGTTCCAAGTGCTCCTACATGGACTACTAAATATCACGATATCATCAAAGAATACTAGGACATAGTGTGTGTGGAGGGGACCCAAAACTTTGTTCATTAATTGTTGGAAGGAGAGAGGTCCACTAGTTACTCCAAATGGCATGACTAAGCATTCATATAGTCCCATATGAGTGTTGAATACAGTCTTCTCAATGTCCTATTCTTTCATTCTTATTTGGTGATATCCACTTCCGAGATCAATTTTGGTGTGTATTTTGGCCCCATTTAATTCATCCATAAGATCTTCAATGATAGGAATGGGATATTTGTTCTTTATAATGTGAGAATTCAATTTTCTATAGTCCACACACAATGTCCATGTTAAACCCTATCTTCCTGACCAAGATAGTAGGAGAGGAGTAAGGACTGGTGCTTAATCTAATTATGTCTTGAGAAATTAAGTCCTTGAGGATCACTTCCAGAGAATTTTTCTACTGATGGGGCATTCTGTAGCATCTTTGATTTGACAGGTGTGCCTGGCTCCAGGTTTATAGCATGGTCAAAGTCTCTCTTTGGTGGCAGCCCTGTGGGCTCCTAGAATACATCTTCAAATGTTTTCCGTACTTCAGTAACTGTTGTCTGTTGGCGTTGGTGTTCTTCAGTAGGAAATTTGACAGGCTGCATCCACATCAGTGCTTGCGAGAGGATATTGTCCAAGATTTGTTCCATGTCTTAAGTGTTTGGGGTGCAAGGACTGTTAGGCAGTGTTTTGTCATGGAAGGTTCTAAGCGAGCCACAATGAAATTTCACTGTGAGATTCACTTTGGGCAGGTCAAATGTAATGGGGTTGTTTTGGAACATCTAGTTTGCACCTAAATTGATGTCATATCGAGTCAATTTCAGTATTCTGAAATCTGGCTGAAATTCCCCCTCCATGTATGGAATATTTGGTTTTGTAGCAAGAGAAGGTACTAATTAACTTTTCCCCATTGCCATAGTGACTTGGAGTTTTTTAATTGGTGATGCAGTGAATCCTGACGGTTGGGCAACTTATGTGGGTATAAAAGTAGTGGTAATTCCACTGTCCACCAGGGCTAGAACATTAGTGTTTCCAATTTGAACTTGAAGTGTGAAAGTGTGCTTGTTTTTCTCTTGGGGTAGACCAGTAGCAGCATGCATGGAGATTTCCAGTTCTTGATGTTCATTGGCCCCTTCCTAAGTGTTTGAAAGTTCCTCTAAATCAACTATAAATATAACTTGTGGCTTTTCGTTTCTCAGCTCCTGTAGATCTTATACTTGGGCCTTTTGGGAGATCTTGCATACTTGGATGTGGCCAGGTAACCAAGGTTCTATGCACTTGTAACATATGCCCTTCTCCCTAGCTTGGTGTATCACCGTAGCTGTAGGAGTTGGAGTGAACCAAGTTTGTTTTATAACTTCCCTTGACACCTGTTTCTTGTAATATGGTGTGTAACTTTTAGACGGTGGATGAGGTGGGCAAGACTTCTCAATTCTCCTTGCAAACCACATAGCCTTTTGCATTGTAGGGGGCTGCAAACACTTCGAGTGGCCCTGAATGTAGGGTTTAAGGCCTGAATCGAAACTATGCATATAGTAGTCATCTATGGCAGCAGGATTGTTTGTGCACATGAGATTTAATTTTTTGCTCAAATGAAGTGTTGTACTGTTCCGGAGTTCCACATGGTGTCAAATTGTGGAAAGATCTTACATTTTCACAAACAGAGGTGATAGCAAAACATTCATTTAGATGGGAGCATAATCGGTGCCATGGCACGTTGGTGACCAAAAAGCCAGTTCCCCTCCACCACTACATAGCCTCTCCCTTGAGGTAGGATACTGCAATCTTAGTCCTTCATCCAAGTGGTGTTCTGGAAGCTTCAAATAATTGCTCTATGTTTTGTATCCATGAGTCTGCTTCAAACCTTTAAATTCAGAGATGTTCAATTTAGCAGGTTTCACAGTTAAGATGTTTCTCCTAACATGAGTGTGCTGAGTTCTGGGCCTGTTTGCCTCCCCTGGTAACTCTTCCACATCAACTCCTATTCTAGAATGTCGGCCCCCATTTCGTTGTGGTGTTGTAAGCTCTGCTCTATTTTTAGTGTGATTTAGATGTATGTATGTCCCTTTGGGAGTTCTATCTAAGTTTAATTCTTTGCCTAATATTTTGTCTCTAAGAATTCCAGTCCTAGCAGCAGCTTGGCTGTTATGGAACTGTTTTGGTCGTCCAGGGTCTGTATGTGCATGAGGACCCAGAGAACTACCTTGTGCAGATGGTGGAGTTTCCTCCCCTCCTTCCTCAACCCTTTATTCTTCAAACAACCTAAGCTTCCTTGGATTTTCTTCAAATTCTGGTCGATGCTAGCAAAATTCTTGTTGACTGTTCGAGTGAACTCATAGAACTCTTTCTTGTCATCTTCTCTATTTTACTGCAAGGACTTGATATCCAATTGTAGGGACTCTAATTCCAGCTAGTTGGTATCTTGGGTTTTGGTTGGTTTAACCATCAAATCGAAAGAAGCTTGATCCTCACCGGAGCGACGTACCTCATCAAGGAGACCAACTGGGTAGTGGAGGGAGGGACTTTACACTGGTTGCCTGGCAACCAGACCTCAACTGACCAATTCTACCGCTGTCACACCGTCGCGAGCTCCACCTGCCGCCGGAGAAGTAGCACGAGAAGGGTGGGTTGGGTGGGATTTTGCACTGAAGAAAGGTTCTTCAGAAACCACCGCTCCATCCTTTCCTGCTACCGATCTGTCTACCATCTCCGTTCGCCACGCAAATTCCACCATTGCCCATGGATCGGGGACCAGATCTAATCTGGATGTCAAATCCACCACCAAGGCATAAACCTTGATATGTATAACAATTGATAGGTCCTACTAGGGCCTGTCAGTGTTCATCACAGAAATTCACAAGAAACTATGCCCAATTCCAACTTCGGGAGGAAATTTCCATTCATATCGTAGGAGAACAAGAACTAGGGTTTTGCCTACCAGGACATGGCGACTTAGGGCCCAACCTAATTACAAGATAGATGCCCTCCACACTTGGATCAGCATCTTAAGTAGCAAAACATAAAGTGAAAAGAAATGAAAGGTACAGGATGAACAAACTACAAAGTTTGGAACGAAGCGTAGCATTGACGCTGGCCACTTAGCAGGAGATGTGCTCTTGGCGATGGCTGCCAGTGCGTGAAGCAGTAAGTGACTCTGGTAGCCGTCGGATGACAGATCGACGAAGGAAATCAAGAACTGATAACTGAATCGGTATTGTATAGTTTCAGGAGTGTGTCAAGCGTAGCTACAGTCGTGACACACACATTAGGAGCTGCTTAGAAGTGGAAGTTTACAACAACTCCAACGAGTCGACCTAAACTGTTTAAATGTGTCTACTTGGGGACCAAAATGCCGGCCCAACCATTGGTAGAGGACGAATAAAATTTCAGGTGGGGCAAACTCAATAGTGTTCTTAAAGTACGACGCAGTACAATATAGTTTGAAAATCATTTTAACTACAAAAATTAACATCATAAATTTGCATTATACATAAATGTAGACATTTTAGAAATTTATACCTCTTCCCTTCCTAATTCTCCTTCACCGGTAGCGCTGGCACGCCGTCGCACCACCTAGTTAGCTACTCCTGGTTGTGTTGCCTTAGTTGTGCCTTCACACCTACATCAAGCAAGCTGGCCTGGATCAGTGGATGCCATGTGGTTTTTGCCGTAGTCGAAATTCAATCGTCGTCATGGTCCCTGTCCTTGCATTGTCTCACGCTAATTGTGTCTCACAGCGTGTGTGTGTGTGTGCATTGCTTGAAATACTTGGCTAATTAATAGTGCATTGATATGAGATCACATGCTTGGTACAAATAATGTGGCCCATGCACATGATGAAAACAACCCTTCCATCGTTCTTTTGATCTTGTCACCGGGGCAGGATTTCTAGCAAGCTCAGCTAGCGACGATTCATGCGTAGCATATACATATAACTGTTCGTGCCAATAATCAAGGTTGGGGGGCCGGCCAGCCTTACCCTACCGATTCCTCGGTCCTTGGCCCAACATATGGACCCAAACCGTAAATGCATCAGCTGGGTGCCCGTCAACACAATTTAGACCTAAATTTGCACCAATTTATGTCTGTACGGACACGAATCAGACGTGTCGCGCGTCCTTTCGGTGTCCGCGGTGACCCCATCTGTCTATTGGAAATATGGGCGATTTACCATGTGATTTTCTAGCATAAATAATAGATAAATCATGATTACTATAGAAATTATAAGACAAGTCATGCAATCATACTAAGAGTATGCAAGTGACATCTGAAGTGGTGAGAAGGAACGAAACATATCTAGAACAGAAACTAGAACAAGAAGTTGCAGCAGTAGTAGGATTGGCGTTGACGTCGTCACCAGCCATGTTGTTGAAGAGGTTGTTGACGTCGGGCAAGAAGTCTTCGTGCGGGAAGTGGTTGTCAACTTCTGTGGTGTCCGTGATGAAGAAGCAATAGTCGCACAAAGCGCTCCCCAAAAACCGTATCACCCTTCTCCCGTACAGGACTCAAAGAGGAAGTGTTTCGGAGGCCTACTGTTCCGGGTTGCGGTGCATGTTGAAAGCCAGGATGGGTAAGAACCTAGCATGAGCTTAGAGATTGGAACTCGATGGCATGACGAAGATAATGTTCTCGTGTGTATCTCTGGAGAGGAGCGACCTCTATTTTATAGGAACAAGAGAAGGAGGCGAACAGGCAGCGACGGAGGCAAAGCAAAAGAGGGATACAAAATGAACAGGCAGCCACCGAATGGTGCATCATTCGTATTCATTCTCCACTAGTAGAAAAACCTTTAAGTTCCCGAGTGACCTTCTGTATACTAGTCGTGCGTGCCAAAAATTTAGATATCGGCTCGGCTCATTCCCGCAACTCGCGATGCGTCGTGATGAGGCGTGGCGTGGCGTTGCGAGGCGGGTGGCGGAGGAGGAGGGCACGTGTATGTCTCTCTTGTTCTCATGCTCATACATGTGGGGAAACATCCACCCTTTTAAGGAGGTCCAACTCCTCCCAAACTAGCAATGTGGGACTAAATTTAGTCCCACCTCTTACCTTGCACGAATTGGCTTAGTGGGCCTCTAGGATTTACCAGGAATTCTGAAATTGGGCTCGGCCATATATTGATCAGATTCCAAAAATCCCCCACCAGATCCGAGAGACACACACAAATTTGTATACCGGTACTACAGTGGATACTGTTAAGTTGAACTTCCACCTAGAAATCTATGTTACACTATTAAGCAACACGAACAATGGACTATGCCTTGAACTCGAAGTTTTGTGCAAATCTAGCTTTAGACAAATCCTTGACCGATACTAGCCTACCCTGGGACTTCCCCGTGGGTGGATCTTATGCGTCATACTCCATGGCCTTTCATGAGTTTTCTAGAGAGCACCCTACTCTCATAGATTGCGACGTTAACAATCAGACTCATATAGGTGTGTTCTTCATGTTGGGGAACGTTGCATGGGAAAAAAAATTCATACGCACACGAAAAACCTATCATGGTGACGATCATCTACGAGAGGGGAGATCACATCCACATACCCTTGTAGACCGCTAAGCGGGAAGCATTAAGAAACACGGTCGATGTAGTGGAACGTCTTCATGATCCAAATCGCCGCAGTCCCACGATCTGTCCCGATCTAGCGCCGAACGGACGGCACCTCCGCGTTTAGCACACGTACAGCTCGATGATGATCTCCGCCTTCTTGATCCAGCAAGAGGAGGCGGATAGGTAGATGAGTTCTCCGGCAGCGCGACAGCGTGACAACAATGGTGGTGGAGCTAGTCCAGCAGGGCTTTGCCTAAGCACCCCCGAAAACTAGACTAGAGGAGAAACAGATCTAGAGAGAGGGCAACACATGGCTGATTGTCATGTCTCAAAACCCTCAAAACCTCTAGTATATATAGGAGAAGAGGAGATGAGGCAGCCTTGGCTCCTAATCCAAGGAGAAGGGGTCAGCTGAACCTGTAACACCGTGTGTTTAGCTTTCCTGACTAATTAACTTGTTTCAAAAATTAGGACCAATTTTTTTTGTGAATGCTTGTGATGCTAGAAGTGACTATTGTTTGCCTGCTTGCTTGTATGCATGTGGTTGCTCCCAAATAATTCTTGCTCCTCTCCAGACCCACCTCCTTAGCCCAAAACTACTGCTTAATGATCATGCCATGTGTTTAGAACCAGAAACTATTTTTATCAAATATTATTTTCACCAAAAAGCATTTCTTTGAATTAAGCTTTCAAAACCCCTTAGATGAGATTTGTACTACAAGTCCTCAAATTAGGGAATTTCTTTTGCACCAATTATTTTATTTAAAACCTATTGTCAAAATGACTTCCCAAAACCACAATATTATTATTTGAAAAGTTATTTTACTAATTTATTTAAATGCCTTCCCGTGAGGCTAGAAATTGTCTCTTATGAAGGAAAGTTATTTTTATTGCTTTCAAAATATTTAAGAAAATTTAGGGAAACTCAGTGAATATATTTATTCCATATATATGAGTTTCAACACATGGTCAAGTTCAAAATATTGGCGAAATCCCTCCAAAACCCTTCCTGCCTATTTCAAGCTTTTGAAATATTTCTATAAGAAACTGTCTCAATAAATTCTAGTAAAATTCCAGCATGTCACCTATGATATATGTGATGAACTTGCCAAGTTTCATATCAATATAAGTTGATTTGACACCCGTAATTATTCTAAAACCCTATCTGTTTAGATCCAAATTTGAGCAACTCTTCATTGTCAAATGTCTCCAATTGTGGTCAAATTTGGTGGACATGTTCTAATACTCCAGTAAGGCATCCACACCAAGTGGTGCATCAAGGAGAAAAGAAGAACTTGTCCCAAGCCCCTCAAAACCCTCTTTGTTGATTTCTTACTTTGGTAAACTTTACATTATAAAGTTTCTCGAATTGACCCCAAAATTTTCGTGCATGCCTTAATGCTCAAATAATGCCCCCACACCAAATATTGGATTTGTGGGAATTGATTTGAATAGAATTGTAAGCAGAAAGCCATTTCTGCCCATTTCAAGGGTTTTCCAAGTCTACATGGAAACCTTCTTGAGCAAATCTCAAATTTGGTGTCCATGCTTATTTTCATCTATTATTTGATCCTGTTAAATTTCATATCCATTGAATTCCATATGATTGCTCTACCACTCATCAAACACCTTGTGTGCATTCACTTTATTGGCTACTTTGGCCCCTTCCACTCTAACCCTTGAGTTCAACTTTCTACCACGGCTTCATATAGTTACATTTTACCTCCTGTAACATTTCCATGGCCACTGGTCAATTATTGGAGAGAGGCTCTATGAAACTATCTCTCATTTCACCCTTGGAATCACTATTTCTAGCCCTCTTACCCCACTTCTGCTTAAGCCATGGCCCCCACCTCTTGCCAGAGGGCCCGTGGCAACCCAAAGCATTGTTTAAAGTCAAGAGATGGCATGCACATGTGGAGAAAATGAGCAACACATCCTCAAGTGGAATTGTGGCTGAAATATAGCTTTGTACAGCAGGTATTAGCTACACTTCCTTGCTTGAGCTGAAACTCTGCAGAAATGTGGTCCTTCCATGCCTAAGGCTGCTAGACATGCTCTTTCCCCATTGTCTTCCTTGTTAGTGCCCTCATTAGTAGCCCTAAGTTTGTTGCTGCAAACTTAACTACAGTCAAAACCTATTCAAACCACCTCCAGTAGCTACCAAACTCCAGAGTTACCCTCCTACATGTGTGCCTTGCGTGCTGGACATGTTTGACTGGTCATTGCAATTTTATGGACACGAGCGGCCATGGTGACCACACTGGCAGCATGCAATGGTGGTGCTCTGCACCCTCTTTTCTTTCTGCAGCTCGGCCCCCTCCATGGCAGCATGTCCCATCGCGCCAGGACGCTCCCCTTGACCAGTCCAACCCCTCCCGACGCCTAGAAGCAGCCAAGCTTTCCCAGGGGCGTATGTTTTTCTCCATGCCCTCGGAGCTCCGGGAGGTCTCGATCTCTCCCTGCAACCCCCCTCCATCTATCCCTTTCCCCAAGCTTTTGCTGCCTCATGCTCCTCTCTCCCTCTTCCCGAAGCACCCCGGAGCCTCCTTAGCTCTATTCTTCTAGGCAAGCGCGGCAATGGCCGAATCTGCCGTCGGCCTATGCGCATGTCCGCACCTCGCTGAGCCTTCCCCATATCTCTTGAAGCCTCCCCGGCATGCCCCGGTGCCTGGGAGCTCTCCCCGCGGTCCCTGCAGTCCAATGGCGGCCTAGGCGCGAGCTCCCACAACCGGCATCGCCGGCATCCCCGCGGCCAAGGCCTCCTCCCGCAGGCGCCCCGACGGAGCTAGGGTTCCAGGCCGACGCAGCAGCCTCGCGCCGAGGGCGACGGTGGCTGGAGCGCGGCCGGGCGTGGCTGGAGCCGCCGGGAAGGGCACCGGCAACCATTGGGATCGGGCCCTCTGCTCCTCCCTGGCCGAACGGAGGAGGAAGAAGAACCTGGCAAGCGGGACCCCCCTATCAGCCTCCTAGAGGCTGGGCCCGCACGAAGTAAGTGGAGACGGAATCCCCTCAGGACACCTGCCCGCGCCATTAGCGTAAAGGGCGGAGTACGCCTTCGGCGTGGCCTCTTCCTTGGCCGGACCGAGCTGCTGGGCCAGCCCCTAGGCCTACCTAACGCCTTGGGCGTAAGATAACCCCCGAGGCTGAGCCTTTTCTCTTTTTCCTATTTTGGATTATCTTCAAAAATCCATTATAAATTCAAAACCTATCCAAATATGTGCATGGCACTTTTTTCCAGAGCAACTTCCTGTGGAGTATCTATTCAAATCCAAATCTGATTATATTTAGCCCCACTTTGTAAAATCCTATAGGGTTCAAAACAATTCCAAATGGAGTGATTCCAACTTCTAGAGCCATCTAATATCATGCCCTATTTTTGAAGCCTTGGTCAACATTTTTGTGTGACTTACTTCTGCTGGAATAAATAAATAGTTTCCTATTGCTATTTATTCCATATTAGAAAATTCCTAGAATATTCATCTCAACTCCAAATCCAGTGAAACCACTTCCTAAATATTTCTAAAGTTGTTTTCTGATAAATGATATCTTCTGTGGGCTTCATAAAGAATCCCCTAGTCCTCCTTTCCTCCATCCAGAAATACATGATGAGCCAAATCTCCTTCGGCAAGCTTGGGATATTTTTCTTAAGACCAGAAAGGTCCAAGAAAAATATAACTTCTATTTTTGTAGCACTTTTACTTCTGCGTGCTGTGTGGTATACCGTGGTTGTTTCCGACGATAGTTAACCGGTAGACGGAGTACTCAGAGTTGGAGTAGAAGACCTCGAAGACCCCGAGGACACATGTCAGCAAAGGCAAGCAGCCCTTTGACTATGACTGGGCATATGTTACTCTGCATGTTAAAATAGCAAGTATTTCCGTTGCATATGATCATAAGTGCTCGTAATCATTTGATATGATTTTACCGATGGCTCCACCGGAGCACATGCATTGAGCTTGATCCTACCCCTTGAGGGTCATGCTAATATCATGTTGACAAGTAAAGTTAGAAGTTGTATTATCATTAGCATGTTGATGACATAAATCAAAGAGTTTATGAAAACCCCGCCGGGTGCCACTAATGCTCGAGGGTGATGATCAGTTAGGTGGCCACTTTTGGTGAAGTGGTGCACCCGGTATTTGTGTGAGTATGGTTTCGGAAATGGGATTAGATTTATGATATGTCAACCGTCCCAACCTTACCAGTACGACCACTTTACCCCTTATGGGACGGGTCTATGTTGATTACTTTGGTCGGTGCTAGCAAAGAGCCACATTACTAGTGGCGGGAGTGATGTGTGGTCACTCTCGTCATGGGGTCGTGCCAGTTAGGACGACTATGCCATTTTTATGAGTTCCAGGCACACCGTTGGTCCCCGCATAGTTGATACTATCCAGAATCGGTGCTTGTTAGACGTACAACATGTGGGCTGGGTACCAATCGGGTGGACCGCTTTGTCTAGTATTGTCAGGGGAAAGACATTGATCGGGTAGTTACCTCGGGTATGTTATATACCGCGAGTCGTGGATGACACGGAAGTTTCCAGGATCTCATGGGTCCAGCGTACTACCTCTGCAGAGTGTAAAACTATTCGAATAGCCGTGTCCATGGTCAAGGACAGTTGGGTAATCCTGCTTAAACTACATCCAGCTGTTTCTGCATAAACCAAGTGCGTGAGTGTGTGGTGATGAAGAAGTTGTTGTTATGGAAGTAATGATATGACCAAGTTTGGTGACTTGGCATATAGGGTGAACCCGGATGGTTCAAAAGTAATTCTTTAACTTGATGCATATTCATGATCATTCCACCAAGATGAATTCCACCGAAGATGCATGTTATTGTTATCCTTCACTTTCATTATTAATATCATGGGTTGTTTGCGAGTACAATCAAAAGTACTCATTGGCTTGCCACTGGTTATTTCATTGACCAGGTATGAAAGAACATGATTTAGTGAAGAGTAACTCACTGACGTTCTTGCGAGCTAGGACACATCCTAGTCAGAATGCCTGTAGGTTTAGGCTGATGGCATGTGTTCACGCTTTCGACCAATACTTCTGCTATTGGTCAAGTTTGGAGTGTTGGCCTTCCAAGCCTATATATGTAAGACTTGACCATAATGGTCATTTATTGTATTAAACAGTATGTATGGATGTAAGACTCTTGTTATTCAGTTTCTGTGTGTTCGGTGAGCATTGATATCTGGGATCACTGAGCACGTTCATTCGGCGATCTCGACTCATAAGTCGGGGTCCCCACAGAGCTGGTATCATAGCCATCCTGATTGTAGGAAGCCTTAGTTAGCACGGATGTTAGTTAGGATAAAACTGCTTTCCAAACCTTTCAAAAGTACTTGCAAAACCTGAATCTTCAAAGAAAGTGAAGGTTATGCTTTAGCCTTCCACTCTTATTTCCTTGACACTCCTCGTCTACTTTTTCAAAACTTGCAAATGGCCGCTAGCACCCTTATTCCTGACCATGGAGTTACTTAAAATCCTCGTGGGCAATTTGGAAGGAAGCAACCTTTCCAAACGATCACCCCTGTACTGAAGGATAAGGAAGACAACTCTACGACCACACAACACCCACCGAAGTACCCGAAGAGGAACAGGGACATAGAGGCTTGGAATATGACAACACCCTCGACACTGTTCTAGAGTGATGCTACTTTCACCTACGATAATATGGGCGTAATGTGTGCAAGCCATGATCTGCACCACTAATAGAGCGATCGTGTCAATAATAAGGATTGTGTCAACCACCACCGGTGGATGAGAAGCTCGCCATTTGGTCCGCCTCACCTTAGTGAGCAGGAAAACGGTTCTCTTCATCCCCCGCTCTAGGTGTCGATATCGCGATCTGTATGACTGACATCCCAGAACTCTATTAGGCCCTGCAAATGACATTGCATGAAGTTGTCCACTTGGAATTCTCGAAGCCTCAGAAGACAAGAAGACAATGACAAGATCACAAAGACAATAGAAGACCCTGTCAATGACAACCATGAAGAACCACCTTCGTCAGCAACTCCCGAGACGAGAAGACGTCAAGAGCTCTTTACAACTCAACCGAGTTGCTTCGACAAGCAACAACAAGAGGCGTGACAACGCCATGAGAAGATCCAGAAGACGTAGCGGACTCCTCCCTGGAGAACGAAACAAGCACGACTGTCGAGTTCAAGAACCTAGGTTAGGATGAGTAATAGATCCCCTATGCGAAGTTGAGTCTGTGAAATGGTTCGGATGGGCCATGTTGCGCGTTGTTTGTTTTTGTTGTTTGTGATTGAGATAAGTCGCACTTTTGCTTGAGCAACAAGCATGCAGTTTTATCGCCTGTCTTATTTTGATGTTCGAAATGATTTTGGCACTTGTTTGAGTTGACTTTCCAACGCTTGTTTGATTGCACTAAAACCCTTAGACACTCCCCTCTATGCTACTCTCTCCTTCACCCCTCTCAACAACTGAGGACCAGCAAGACAAGATGTACCAAGGATCCACTTCGAAGGATGACTAACACTGAAGACACCGATTATACCATGCTTAACCGCACGCAACCCGTAGTAGTGATGCTTTTCCCTCAAGATTGGAAGAACCTCACTAGACCAGACTATCCTCCACAAGCCTTTCCGGCTCAAGTATTCTGGTCGCGTGTCTAGTACACGGACATGCGAGAACACGTGTAGGTCCCCGATAAACCCCGCTTAGCATCAGGTTCCTTATGGAACGAGTGATCGCAGTGAACAAGTATCCTTCAATCTTAAGATAGCACCATAACCCCGATGCCATGAGAAGGACCATTCTCGGATATGAGAGTGTTAGGCAAAGATTGATGGTAGTTGTCTTGAAGATATAGGTAGACTATCTTGGTGGATCAAGACCCTTAAAAAGGTAGACGAACTTGGTGGAACAAGCTGATATAGTAGCATAACCTACATATTCCTGGAGTAAGGTTGGATTTAGTAGGACGATCAAGATCGCGAACAATAAATTCTTGGTGGTATACATGACTTTAGAACGTAGTTGGCATGATTTGCTGCTTTTACCAAAATGACTTGGAGTATCAAGCAAGAGTTCTTATGGACTTGAATCTTGGATTTAAATAGGTAACCTTAATAGAGTATCGACGATGACAGAGACCACATGGTTCGGAGTAAATTGAATTTAGCCCGATAATCTCGATCGTGATACCATGTTTCTCGGTGGACAGGGAGTGCGTATACTTGGAGTTATAAAATTGATTTACGAACCTATGAGGATTGGCCTTGGAGATTAGATGGCCAAGATTATTGAAGTTGGTGGACATACTATGATGTAAACCTTGCAGTAATATGTGAATTATGAGGACTCTAAGATATTATGTAGAACCACATCAATATTGGATTTGTAGGAGTGATAGGTCCAGTAATGATTGATCGGATTGATGGATCACTTGATCGGATTCATAGAAAGGAAACAAGATATTGGATTGGTATACTATGTGTTTCCTTAATATAGTAATGCAGTACCCTGTCCATTGGATGACTTAGATGGACATTTGGATTTGTGGTGTCTTAAATTCAATATTAGGAGCTTGTATGCCCCTGAGGTTCCTGCTTAGGAACGCATGCACATCGTAGCTAGGCCGTACTTGTAGTTTTTGGGTTTAGTTCTCCCCTCAACCCTGGAGTTGACTAGCATGAGTAGTGTGGAGATGACCCATGTGAGATGGTATCCTTGGTGAGATAAGGTGATGTCATCCTGAGTTAGAGGTCGGACTATTGGCATCTAAGGAATGTGCTTAGAGATAAGATGATAACTGTTTGCCCACATCCTAAGTTCCTTGAAGACCCTAAAGCTTCGCCCATCGTGTCTATGACGAACATGGGCATAAAGGACTAGGTCAGGTGGACCACAAACCCCCCCTCAGCCAGCGATCACCCATAGCAAGTCCCCGTTCTCCTCACCTGACTCTTGAGCAATGTGCTTATGTCATGTTTGGGGAAAGTATGTTGTCATCCTCACTGATGACATACTTATTCACCCAGTAAGAGGAAGAACACCTTAGTCATGTCTGGACGAGCCCCCAGAACACCGATTGTTATGCATCTCGAGGGTACAGTGTTATCTCGAGAATGTGGGCTTCTCGAAGCAACCCTAAGACAACGAAGGTCTATCCTACTCAAGTCAATACGAAGAATCGCCATGGGTGGGAAGTCACGACAATTACAAAGAAGCAATAAAAGTCAACCATCGGCCGTGCACCGACTACCTCAACGACGTCAAGAAGCCTCAACGATTCAAGATGATGAAGCCTTTGGACAAGCGAGAGAATCAGAAAACCTGCTGAAGATGATTCCCCACTTGCCGAGCCGCAGACCTTGGGAGTGGATGACTGGTTTATACTCTTGGGTAGCCAGCCCATCTAGAACCCCTCGCGAACCCTCCCAGATCGTAGGGCCTATTTTGTACTCCGAGTCTCCGAGCTTAGACTCGTGAGAAAGATCCAAGCTAGACCATTTTGCAAGAAGCCTTCGAAGACCACTCCAACACCCTCAAGGATGAAGATCACCTACGACCATAGCTGGTCTGCCTTAAGGGAGTCAAGGACTTCCTCAACAGACGGGAGTCGTGCGAAGGCCTTAACCCTTATGTTCTAGCGCGAGACATCTAGATGTTACTAACCGGCTTGAGCAGCCCCGAGACCAAAACCTAGACGCACTATCTTGCCACGTATTCCTATCTTGGAATGCACATGCAAGCCAAACCTTGCACGAACTTATTTCACCAAGCCCTTGACCCTCGGTCAAGCCTAACTTATTGCAAAAACCCGCTCAGTCAGGCAAAGACGTGTGAAGCATTCGAAGTTGTATAATCAAGCACCTCAAGACCACAACAACAACATGGGGACATGAAGACTACCTCCGACTCGAGATTTTGTATCTCTCCAACCCCTAGCCTAGAAATCTCGGGGACGAGATTTTCTTAAGGGGGTAAGGTCTATAACTAAACCTGAGAATGGTTTCATACTTGAACCATACCTAAACCATACCCATACATTTATCTCTCAAAACCATACTTAAACCATACCCATTTGATGTCATTTTCAGCCCAAGCAAAACTAAACCCATTATTTTTTCCACCCAAACCAACTTAAACCCAATACACAAACGTGGGTTTAAAACCAATACATAACTATGGGTTTGCTTTAATATACATATAATTGCACAAATTGATAAGTTAAGAAGCAAATGAGATAGAAAAGGCATAAGTGCATCTACAACAGTTTGAGAACAAAGTTATCCTTGAGATACAGTCAACACACAACAAAAGGCAAAAAAATGCCCACGTATGAATAGCTCACTAACAAGTATATTAAAACAAAATTACTTAGCTAAAGCACAAGAAAACACTTCCAATATTCATGTGATATTTCTCCATAATACATAATCACATAGTGCATTACAACATGCATGCGGATCAAAGATATTCGTTCTCGGTCATCGTTGGTTATTGCACATAACCAACGCCTAGAAACCGGTTTGAACCCATAGTTTATAACCGTTTATAACCAAAGTGTATAAGCCCATAACCAACTATACCCAAACTGCTTTCTCCACATACCCAAACCAAAACCAAACTAAAAAAAGTTGAACCCAATAAAACCTAAACCAATCAAACCCAAAGTAATAACCGAACTGTTACACCCGGTTTTCTAATAACCATTTCCAGGTTTATTTGTAACACCCTTGTTTAGTTTTCCTGACTAATTAACTTGTTTCAAAAATTAGGACCAATTAATTTTTTTTGTGAATGCTTGTGATGCTTGAAGTGACTATTGTTTGCCTGCTTGCTTGTATGCATGTGGTTGCTCCCCAATAATTCTTGCTGCTCTCGAGACCCACCTCCTTATCCCAAAATTCCTACCTAATGATCATGCCATGTGTTTAGGACCAGAAACTATTTTCATCAAATATTATTTTCACAAAAAGCATTTCTTTGAATTAAGCTTTCAAAACCCGTGAGATGAGATTTTACAACAAGTCCTCAAATTAGGGAATTTCTTTTGCACCAATTATTTTATTAAAAACCCATTATCAAAATGACTTCCAAAAACCACAATATTATTATTTTAAAAGTTATTTTACTAATTTATTTAAATGCCTTCCTGTGAGGCCAGAAATGGTCTCCTATGGAGGAAAGTTATTTTTATTGCTTTCAAAATATTTAAGAAAATTTGGGGAAACTGAGTGGATATATTTATTCCATATATATAAGTTTCAACACATGGTCATGTTCAAAATATTAGGTAAATCCCTCCAAAACCCTTCCTGCCTATTTCAAGCTTTTGAAATATTTTTATAAGAAATATTCTTAATAAATTCCAGTAAAATTCCAGCATGTCACCTATGATATGTTTTATGATCTTGCCAAGTTTCATCTCAATCCAAGTTGATTTGACTCCCCTAATCATTCTAAAACCCTATCTGTTCAGATCCAAATTTGAGCAACTCTTCATTGTCAAATGTCTCCAATTGTGGTCAAATTTGGTGGACATGTTCTAATACTCCAGTAAGGCATCCACACCAAGTGGTGCATCAAGGAGAAAAGAAGAACTTGTCCCAAGCCCCTCAAAACCCTCTATGTTGATTTGTGACTTTGGTAAACTTTACATTATAAAGTTTCTCCAATCGACCCCAAACTTATTGTGCATGCCTTAATGCTCAAATAATGCCCCACACCAGATATTGGATTTGTGGTAATTGATTTGAATAGAATTGTAAGCAGAAAGCCATTTCTGCCCATTTCAAGGGTTTTCCAAGTCTACATTGGAAACCTTCTCCAGCAAATCTCAAATTTGGTGTCTAGGCTTATTTTCATCTATTATTTGATCATGTTAAGTTTCATATCCATTCAAGTCCATCGGATTGCTCTGCCACTCATCAAACACCTTGTGTGCATTCACTTTATTGGCTACTTTGGCCCCTTCCACTCTAACCCTTGAGTTCAACTTTCTACCACAGCTTCATATAGTTACATTTTACCTCTAGTAACATTTCCATGGACACTAGTCAATTATTGGAGAGAGGCCCTATGAAACTATCTCTCATTTTACCCTTGGAATCACTATTTTTACCCCTCTTGCCCCACTTCTGCTTAAGCCATGGCCCCACCTCTTCCCAGAGGGCCCCTGGCAAACCAAAGCATTGTTTAAAGTCAAGAGATGGCATGCCCATGTGGAGAAAATGATCAGCACATCCTCAAGAGGAATTGTGGCTGAAATATAGCTTTGTACAACAAGTATTAGCTACACTTCCTTGCTTGAGTTGAAACTCTGCAGAAATGTGGTCCTTCCATGCCTATGGCTGCTAGACATGCTCTTTCCCCATTATCTTCCCTATTAGTGCCCTCATTAGTAGCCCTAAGTTTGCTGGTGCAAACTTAACTCCAGTCAAAACCTATTCAAACCACCTTCACTAGCTACCAAACTCCAGAGTTACCCTCTTGCATGTGTGCCTTGCGTGCTGGACATGTTTGACTGGTCATTGCAATTCTATGGACACGAGTGGCCACGTTGAACATGCTGGCAGCATGCAATGGTGGTGCTCTGCACCCTCTTCTCTTTTTGCAGCTCGAACCCCTCCATGGCAGCATGTCCCACTGCGCTAGGACGCTCCCCTTGACCAGTCCAACCCGTCCCGATGCCTAGAAGCAGCCAAGCTTTCCCAGGGGCGTGTGTTTTTCTCCATGGCCTCGAAGCTCCGGGAGCTCTCGAGCTCTCCCTCCCCAAGCTTTTGCTGCCTCATGCTCCACTCTCCCTCTTCCCGAAGCACCCTGGAGCCTCGTTAGCTCTCTTCCTCTAGGCAAGCGCGACAATGGTTGAATCTGTCGTCGGCCTATGCACATGTCCGCACCTAGCCAAGCATTCCCCATCTCTCTTGAAGCCTCCCCGGCATGCCCCGGTGCCTAGGAGCTCTCCCCGGGGTCCCTGTAGTCCAACGGCGGCCTAGGCGCCAGCTCCCATAGCCGGCGTCGCGAGCATCCCCGCGGCCAAGGCCTTCTCCCGCAGGTGCCCCGGCGGAGCTAGGGTTCTAGGCCAGCGCAACAACCTCGCACCAAGGGCGACCGTGGCCGGAGCGCAGCCGGGCGTGGGTGGAGCCTTCGGGAAGGGCACCGGCAGCCATCGGGATCGGGCCCTTTGCTCCTCCCTGGCCGAACGGAGGAGGAAGAAGAACCTGGCAAGCGGGACCCCCCTATCAGCCTCCCAGAGGCCGGGCCCGCATGAAGTAAGTGGAGACGGAATCCCCTCTGGACGCCTACCCGCGCCAGAAGCGTAAAGAGCGGAGTACGCCTTTGGCATGGCCTCTTTCCTAGCCGGACCGTTC